>NC_069507.1:242200952-242338452 GCF_027579735.1 Bombina bombina
AAGAGATCAAGTGATAATGGATCAGCCATTATAAGGATTTTTTAAATTATCTTTTAAAACTTGGGTAAATGTGCTTAATAAGAATGTATGTATACCATTAAAGGGACACTGAACCCAAGTTTTTTCTTTCGTGATTCAGATAGAGCATGAAATTCTAAGCAACTTTCTAATTTACTCCTATGATCATTTTTTTCGTTCTCTTGCTATCTTTATTTGAAAAAGAAGGCATCTAAGCTTTTTTTGGGTTCAGTACTCTGGACAGCACTTTTTGATTGGTGGATGAATGTATCCACCAATCAGCAAGAACAACCCAGGTTGTTCATCAAAAATGGGCCGGCATCTAAACTTACATTCTTGCATTTCAAATAAAGATACCAAGAGAATGAAGAAAATTTGATAATAGGCGTAAATTAGAAAGTTGCTTAAATCACAAAAGAAAAAAATTGGGTTTGGTGTCCCTTTAAATATGTATATATATATATATATATATATATATATATATATATATATATATAAATAAAATATATGCATGCAATGATGTGCATTCAATAATAAAATATATCAATAATAAACCCTTAAAATGTGTATATGAGAGCTTGAACATCTGAAGTACAAACTAAAAATCTCTATTACTATATTAGTTTCTTTCCAATAGTCACATGCATTATAACTCTAATGGTTGAAACAACTAAATATATTCAGAGTCACCGTGATTTCCTATTTATATATCTGTGTCAGTGAATGGCAATCTTAGAATGGAGAAACTTCACTCCCATGTATTTAACCTGTGTAGGTATAAATCAATCACTCTTCCTTGTCCAGAGTGCTGCTTGGTGCATTATCAACAAAAGCATGATAAAAAGACAATGCAATAGCACTTAGGGGTAAATGTATTAAATGGCGAGCGGACATGATTCGCTATAGAGAATCATGTCCGCTCGACATCGCCGACTGCATAAGCTGAAACGAGCCTGAAATGATAGTCGGAGTAAGCAGCATTCGCTGCTAAGTAAAACTACCTGTTCGTCTAAACTTCAAATGAGTAGTAGATTTGTTTCTAAAAAATTTCAAAATTATGTCTATTTCTACTCCTCCTGTATCATGTGATATATTCTGTGAACTCTTGCACATGCTCAGTACGAGCTGGTGACGCCAAGGGGTTTATTTAAGAAGCAGTGGATGCTGCCTCCAACGCACTCCGCTTCAGTTCCTAAGACCTCTGCTCCTTAACTCGATCCGGCTGATTGACACCCCCTGCTAGCGGCTGATTGGCCGCGAATCTTCAGGGTGATATTGCACCAGCAGTTCACAAGAACTGCTGGTGCAATGATAAATGCTGACAGCTATGCTGTCGGCATTTATCGATGTGCGGCGGACATGATACGCTATATTGGATCATGTCCATCCGCACATTAATAAATGAACCCCCAAGAGCCTAAATATAAAAAGACTGTGCATATTTTGTTAATGGAAGTAAATTGGAAAGTTGTTTAAAAATGTGTTCTCTATCTGAATCATGAAAGATTCATTTTAATTTTAGTGTCCCTTTAACAACAAGTGCTAGATTGTGCAGTAATATACATTTAGCCATCAATCAGCAAAGCGCTACCCAGGTGCTGAACCAAAAATGGACCGTCTCCTACGCTTTACATTCTTGCTTTTCAAATAAAGTTAGCAAGAGAACGAAGGAAAATTGATAATAGTACTAAATTAGAAAGTTGCTTAAAATTAAATGCTCTATCTGAATCATTAAAAAATGGGTTTAGTATCTATTTAATGTCCCTTTAAGCTGAGTAAGCCGGTAAGCCGAGGGTGCGCAAGTAGTATAGTTCTTCATGTAGTTCTGTGCTATACTGTTAATAAAAATGGTTTACTTCAGGTCTTAAATAGAGCTACATTTTACAGCTGTATGTTGGATTGGGCATGAGCGCGATACTCACCGTAATATGAGCACAATGACGGCGCTAATAGCACTCACAGTGCTACCTGTTAAAAGAAAAGGGAGCGCTAAAACATTTAGGCCGTGTTAAGATGCCGTGGCTAAAATATTTAACCATCTGTTATAAGATATTGCATTGTTCTTTGTGTGAGGCAGCGCAAACGATACTGTCGTGCCATATAAATTGTATAACAACGGGGGAATCTTTAACATTTTCTCATTGTTTATGTAACTTTTACTTTGTATTATTTGTAAACTTTCCTTGTCTAATTGCGCAGTCTCTTATTATTTTCTGTAATCATTGGGGTAGATTTTGTAAGGTCTATTTCAACTATGTAAGTGGAACGCAACTGCAGATCAATTATTGTTTTGTATCACCAGGGTTTTTGGGCTATTTAGGTGAGCATAGACCAGTAAACCTGTGGTGAATTAATATTAAGTTAGAGGTTCAATGCTGTTAGTACTATCACAACATGAATCCTTCTAAGCACAATATTTCCAATACTGTTAGACTGGCACAGTATGGAAAAATAATGAAAAAATGATAGAAGAAAAATATGCTTCTAATTTAAAGAACTTGAAAGAACAAAAATTATTTTTTAAGCTTACATTAAATAAACATGTAATGCAGGAGAGAGTTGGTTAATCCTTGTAAGAAGTAAGCTTGGTTTGCAAGAGATATACTTTTAACAAGTCACAGAGAATGCTTCAGTTGTCTTGTAGCTGCAACTTTGTAACTGTGTTTATTGAGAGCAGCTGCTGCAGAGTAAGAGAGGAATTTGGCAAGATGCCCAGACTTGCAGTTGCAAAACCAAGTAACTCTTTTTATTTTGAAATAGTTAAATCCTCTTCAGTTCAATCTTGTAACTTAGAGTTCAAAATCTTGTTCTTAAAGCAGCATATATATTATGAAGTGAGAAAGGAGACATTGATTCCCCAGTATGAAATAGTGTGCAGAGTTATTTAGAAAACTGCAGTGCCTGTCAGCTCCAGTTAAATTAAGAGTGATGCTGTAAGTGTACAATAACAATTTAGCAGTTAAGTTCTCAAATAGTATGCAAGGAATAAAATTAAGAGGTAACTTAGCTGTAAGTCCAAGGATGCAAACAGGATATTTCAGGGGATGTAATCCTTGTAGAAAATAGTACAGAGTAATCCAAGCAAACAGTCCTTTGTGAAAGCAGTTGGTTTGAGAAAAACAATGCAGCTCAGAGACGGTGTGTAAGCTGTTACTCCTGCTAATGGAAATAACTAAGCACCTGTTTGCTGACAGGTGGAGCCTTAAAGGGACAGTCTAGTCGAAATTTAACTTTCATGATTCAGATAGGGCATGCAGTTTTAAATAACTTTCCTATTTACTTCTATTATCTAATTTGCTCAATTCTTTAGATATCTTTTGTTGAAGAAATAGCAATGCACATGTGTGAGCCAATCACAGGAGGCCTCTATGTGCAACAACCAATAAGCAGCTACTAAGCATATCTAGATATGCTTTTCAGCAAGTGATATCAAGAGAATGAAGCAAATTAGAAAATAGAAGTAAATTAGAAAGTTGTTTAAAATGCCATGCTCTTTCTAAATCATGAAAGAAAAAATGTGGGTTTCATGTCTCTTTAAGTAACATGAAAGTGAGAGAACCATGTGATGAGAAGTGAGAGAAGTAAAACATGAAATGGAATCCTGACAGATTTATCATAGTGCGAGTGAACATGATACAATGTAGCGTATCATGTCCGCCGCACATCGATAAATGCCGACAGCATACGCTGTTGGCATTTATCATTGCACCAGCAGTTCTTGTGAACTGCAGATTCGCGGGCCGCTAGCAGGTGGTGTCAATCAACCCGATCATATTCGATCGGGTTGATTTCTGTCCGCAGCCTCAGAGCAGGCGGACAAGTTACGGAGCAGCGGTCTTTAGACCGTACTTAATAACTGCTGTTTCCGGCGAGCCTGAAGGCTCGCGCAGAAACAGGGGCATCAAGCTCCATACAGAGCTTGATAAATCGGCCCCATAGAACGTACTGCTAGAGGCCATTAAGTGTTGTAATAAAATGTTAAAGTGAAAGGACAGAGCATATCATTTTAAACAACTTTCCAAGTTACCCGTATTATGTAATGTTTTGGTATCCTGCTCCTTCAACAAAGCAAACAAACAGATTGAAGTAATTTTTATAATGGACATAAATTGGAAAGTTGTTCAAAATTGTATGTTATCTAAATCATGAAAGATTCATATAAATGTTTCTCTCTAAAGAAATCAGAACATTTTATATGGAACACTAAATGTAATATTTACTCACAGGAATGCATGGTCCCAAGCCTAAACTGGAAACAAGATTACAACACTGAGCATAGTTAAATGTCACATTTCTTTTTCATATGTATTCCACTGTAACAAGATTATAATATGCACAGGAGGAATACTGAAGCTTCCTAATATATCATTCACCATTCATACATTATACATCATTCAGTGACTTCACACACATTTTCATATCATTTCTTTACAAAGTAGATTTTATCATTATTGTTTTACAAAGTATTGACCTGAATTATTGTATATTACCATGCTGGAACATTCTGTTACTCTGTGTATCACATCTACAGAATAATATGAATACATCAGAATCTATTAAAGGAGGATTATTGCATGAACTAAAAAATATAAATTGTAAGATCCTTATATTCAGAGCTTATAGCAGAGACAGGGGGCAGTAAATCTATTAAGACCTTTAAATATTTTAAAATATTTAAGTTAAGAAAAATAAAACAGAAAATAAGAATCAGGGAATTATAAATTATCATTTTGGAATAAATATAATTATGAAGAAAACGTAGTAGAAATACATAGAATGGACTACTAGGATATATGGGTTGGGATAGTTACAATATAATAGAACTGTTATATATACAATAGCGGACGCAGCTTGGGAGCCCTTGCAGGAGCACTGATACAAGCCTACAATCATAAGATCTCTCCACCACCTAAGAGATGGTGGACTTAAAACATCCAAGATTATTTTTTCTGAGATGATTGACAAGCCCTGCTCTTCCTCAATTGGTTGGGGAAGAGCAGGGGTGAGGCTGAGTATGGGGTTTGGTGTCACATGAGATTTCTTGAGTAATCATACATTCTAGCAGCAAACTTGGGAAGACAGGTTCCCTTTCTAGTAACTTTGTTAGTCTTAATCTTAATAAATGGACACCATAAAGGTTTCCTGAGTAGGTGATTGTGAGCTTTTGAAGTAGAGGAAATAAGATGAAATTACCTATCTATATTTACAGTGTCAATAGTTTCCTGCTATTGTTTTTCTTCTCAGCTTTATTTTGGTCTCTTGTTGATTCCTATGGTGCTGATGAATTAAAAGGCCAAATGTACAACAAGTACACTCATTTAATAAAATTAAAAGAAGATGCTTTATAAGACACAGAAGCTTGGATTTGCATAAAATAACTTAAATTGTTCTTTTCCAAAAAAAGATTTTGCAACTGATTGGGAACCTGAATAAAAGGTTATTTTTATATAGATTAAAGTTTGACAACTTTGAATATTCATTATTGTGTATATTTTGATTATTGTTATTATTAATAATAATAATAATAATCTGGACCCTTCTTCACAGAGCCCCAGGCCCCGCTTTTAATAGGTTTAGCTGAGCTCTGGGAAGAAGTGTTGAGATTAGCGCAGCTCCCCAGCTATGAACCTGCAGTGATCTGTTCTATATGGTCCTATCTGTTTTGTACAGAAGATGTACAACTAAAACAAAATACAAATAAGTAAGTGCTGGCTGAAAATGTAGTGTAGGTGGTCATTCCCTAGCATGAAAAGATACAAGGAGATTTTCTTGAGTAAGATATATATGAAGGATACTAGAAAATGGGGGACTAAACTGCTGTTTTACTAAGTATATAACAGATCCCTGATAAAGTGCATGTGGGCAAGAAACGCGTATGATAATCCAAGTGTTAATGCCAGTGTTATTGTGCCTGTAAACTGCTTTTACTGCATACCAATAAAGTACTTTTTTAATAACGTTTTCCTCACTTTTGAATGTGGATTATTACAATTTTTTAGATCATGTAATATTTTAGTAGCCCTCCTTTGAATGGTTTCTAGTGTCTAGTCAAGTCACTGTGAGACAAAGTGACACACTGTTTTGAGTGGCTTCTCCAGTTCACAATATGGATAATCATTTTTACACTGTGAAAGGGAGTCATGGATAAAATTGGGTTGTAGGGAGCCTATATAGTAACAATCAGACTTTGTTTAATACAAAGTAATAAAATGTAATTCTGAAAAGAAAATTGATGGAAGGAGTATTCCATTAATGCCCTTGATGAAAATAGGTGTCTGCATTCTACGGACTCAATAGAAAATAGGGCTGGTATTCAATGTTTTTCAGGGCTGCTTTTTTATTCCTAGTCTAACCCTGTATACACGCTCTCTGGGTTCTGACATTCGTCTGCATTTATGAATATGTCTGAATTCTTAAAACTTGTGAGTACTTTACCATTAGAATAGAAAGCGCTTCAGATGGCAACTTTATGACAAGGGGATGCCCATTTATTTTGAGAATCATGCCAGGTGATAATGTTGCAAGATGGGAGAAACACATAATTAATTCATGCTGAACAAAATTAAACTTTGATAAGTGGGTCCTTGGTTCTTATTCACTGAATGAATCTCAAAAATAAAAATCGAAATTTCATTAAAGGATGCGATTCACAGTCACTATGATAAATCAGTATAAATTAGTTGTTAATACACATCAGAAATGTGAAGCACATAGAAATATAAACAAACCCCTTTTATTTGCTGTTCAGGAGACTCGTGCAATAAATTACAAATGCGAACTGCGCAGGTCCCTAAAGATTCCAAGTGCAAAGAGAATTAATAACAAGCCTTTGTGCTTTTATGATACACCTTCCACCAGAGAGAAACTGATGTTGCTCTGAAAAATACCTACTATACTGAAAGATAAAATCTCATAAAAATTCACTTTAAAGGTCTTATCTATGCAGAGCACTTTGCAGAAATAGGCAGCTCCTGGTGAGTGCAGTATCTTTACAAATACTGAATTTTGAAAAGGAAAATTAATTTTTCCTCTGTCACACACTGTACCGGCTTGCAAGAATCAAACTATTTCTTGAGCTAAGGGAACAAAATAAATTGTTATATATATATATTTGTGTGTGTGTGTGTTTGTGTGTGTGTATATATGTATGTGTGTGTGTGTGTGTGTATATATGTATGTGTGTGTGTGTGTGTGTATATATATATGTGTGTGTGTGTATATATATATATGTGTGTGTGTTTGTGTGTGTGTATATATATATGTGTGTGTGTTTGTGTGTGTGTATATATATAAGTGTGTGTGTGTGCATATATATATATAGAATTAGAAAAATCTGCCGTCCGCTTGCTTGCTTGCATAAATTGCAGTTCTGTGCATTTGAATGTCATTGATAAAACTGGGGCATTTTTAATATAAAAGAAAGAAGCTATTGGTTCTTTGTCTGAGCACACAGCAAAGGGACAATAGAAAATATTAGAGTTGCAAAAATTATAATAATAAGCTTGAATGAGTCGTAACATACCAAAATATATGAGAAGACCTGCAAATCAGCAATTATCTGTTTTTTGTTGTTGTAAAGGGTGGTGAGCAATACAGGTAAATTTGTTGTCTTGGATTTTTTTTAGGCACTTCAGTGCTGAGCCATTTCAAACTCCTGTGCTAAGCTGTTTTAATTTTAATTATGATACGGCAAACGAGCAAAGAAAACACAGCGATCCTCAAAGCTTCCTCTTCTTTTAATTAAAACACCGGAAAACATCAGAGCTTTAAAAACTGATATAAAAATATATCAGAATAAGACGCCAATCAATCCTACATGTTTCGGCTATTCCTGCCCTATTCATAGACATGATTGGCTAGCGTAATTCCTGTCCTATATACACACTACTGTTATCCTATTGGATAAAACTGACATACCTATGTTTAACCATTTAGGCTACAATTGTGCAAATCAGCTGACAAGTTGGAACCATCTGCTAAACAAAGAGAGGGGGGGCACAAAAAGTACTACATTAACTAGTTGACTAACATAGAATGAAATTCAAACACTTATTATGGCCAAAAATTGCCTAGAATAATTAGTTAAATAAATTCTATATCGTGTGTTGCCTATCATTCCTGATAATGCTCTCTCCCATTTACTTCTTTTGTAGATCAATATAGTTGGTAGCCCCATGTCACACTTGCATCACTCCTATAACCACTATTACCTCTAGTTCCCCAAGTGATCTTAAAAGGCTCCATATCCTTAGTTAAGTTTATATCAGTCTGTACTGCAATAAGTACTGGATATTTAATACTCCTGCGCAAACAATTTCACACTAATTTAATTCTTTGCTAAGTACTTAGCTGTAATTACCCATACATTTTAACTTTGTTTTTCGGTGAGGTACCCACACTTATCATATAGGGCTAGATTAAAAGTGGAGCGCTATTATAACGTGCGCCTGTAAAGGGCAAATATGCCTGTTTACGGTTGCATGTTAAATAACCAGCTCTTTTAAGTGGCTGGTTAAATATTATTATTATTATCATCATCATCATTTATTTGTATAGGGCTGCCAAATTCCTTAGCGCTGGATGCTCCCACGAGCTCGCGGTCAGACCTCTGGTTAATGATAAAAAAGTTGCCCCAATTAACATTAAATAAAGCACTGTGCTAGGTGGTTTGCCGTGTCTCACAGCAGAAAAACAAGGCTCCCATTGGAGCCTATGGAAGCACGCTCTCGTGAGCGCAAGGCTTCCAGACAATGCGAACCCGAGGTTGTGTTTGCATTGTGCCTGACTTGTATAACCAGTGCACATTTACGTGTGCTTGTATTAATGAGTGTAGTACACTCATAATCTAGGCCACATATTGTTTTGTTTCTTTCAACAGACCTTTTTTTTGTTTTATTTTTTAAAACTTTAGTTTACAGAAATACTATGACATGGGAAGATACCAACATATGAAATGCAAAACAAAAAATGCATTTCCCATTCCAAAACACCAAAATTTAAGATTTTAATGTGTATTGAATAAAATTAATAATTCAAAATCAGAAGATGACTATCACTTACTATTGGAATTGGTATGAGAACCAACACATGGAAAAGGCACCACTGTGAGCGGACAGCATACATTGCTCGTAGTTAAGATTGCACAAGTAATTACTTGTGCTATTGCCCTCCCTGTTTCCTGCAAGAATTGCTCTAGAGCAAGGTTTGTCAGTCATCCTAATCAGATGATCTTAAGACAACAGCTACTTAACTAGCATTTTAAGACTCCAATGCTCGGGTCTCAAAGCTGTATCTGATTCTTTATAGACGGGGTCTTATAACTCTGATTTGTCAATATCTCATGGAAAATTATCAAAAATTGTGCAACTCTGAAAGATTTTTACCTGACTTCATTACAGGTTGTGAGTCATTCTACTTTATACTCAAAGGGCAGCATTTTTATTGTAGATGTTCACTTATTGACACATAGAACAAGTCCCACTGTAAAGAAATCACTGAAAAGCCTTCATAACCTTACAGAACAAACTAATTAAAGAGAAATCCCTCCCTCTATAAAACATCCAGGGCCTGATATGCAAAACCCCGCTGGCATGCAGAGAAATCTTGCAAAATCTTTGACATTTTTTTTTAGACCTTATATTTTAATGTAGGTGTCTCTCCTTCACATCAAGAACTCTGAATAAAGAGCTAAATATCTTTCAATCCAAAAGTTGTGTTTCTAATATATTTTAAGGACCTCTTCATACTGAGGAGATGTCTTAGATCATCTCAACTGAGCGGTGAGCTTTTGAATATCAGGCCCCCAGTGTAGTGTATGGATAAAAGAAAACTTGAAGAAAACAGTTAAAAGGGAAATAAAATGAAAATGAGATAACCCAGTCATCTCTAAAATAAAAAGACACAACTGCAAATACTTCCGAAGGGCAATAGAATATTTCTGATCTGCTTTAAAATCACAACCACAGCTCTAGAGCGCCCTCTTGTGCACAGCCAGTTCCTGGAGACACCTTTCATTCTAGCCAGCGAGACATTACTTAGCAGAACTAAAGAAACATGGGAATATTATATAAACATTTACATAAACCTTTTTGCAAGTTTGTTTCTAAAGCATTGCTGTAGTATTTATTGATTTTTCATGTACTTAAAGGTTCTTAGTTGAGGTGACAGATATTATTGGCCCCATGTACAATAGAGAGGGTGAACAAGTTTCCCAAGTTGGTAACCTGTCCACCCCCTTCAAAGTAAATAGGCAGAGGCACTGTGCATCTACTCATGTACCATTGCATAAGGGCTTCCTGGGGCAATAGCGTGCTCTGGTCTCTTCATAACCAATCGCAAGAAAGCAGGGCCTGTAAATCACCCTGAACAAATGGGTTAGATGACTGCAGCTTCGTACATTGCACAAAGGCGACTTGCATTAGCAACCGCACCTCACAAGACCTCAAAAGCAGCATCCGTTGCTTTGCAGGTTAAGCCCTTTTTATTGAGCTCCACATGTAACAATACAATGGCAGGGAGGCCCACAAACAAAATAGTAAAAAAAAATAGTTGAAGTGCTGCTCAATTAATTTTGATCATGATCTCGTATTTACAACCTTACGAGTGGCAATTAATCTAGGCCGTTATCTTATATATAAAAAATGTAAATTTAGGCTTAAATTGTCTTGCGCTTTCTGCTATCAATGTAATTTTTAAAAGAAATATATAATTCTGACTCAGACACTGTTTTTTATAATAACATTTATAATTATGTTTGACATAAATATGAGGTTAATCAGCTTTTTGTTACATGCTCATACAGAATTTAAGTGTAATTAATCTTTGGCCCTCTCAGTGATTAAAGTTCTAATAAGAGAGGATCGTCCAGCCATGAAATAACAGATAATTGAAATAGTAATTATAGCAATAATTTCTCATTATTGTTTGGATGTTGAAACATCTTTTAAACTAAATATAATTTATGTATTTAAACAAAGCTGGGCTCGTACCACAATTAATTGCATCTGAAAAATGTTTAATAAAATGTTTAAGTCTATGAGAATGAATAATATTATTGATTAAAATATGCCAGCAAATGCTCTCCTTATGAAATACAGTGGCTTAAGCTACTCATATATATACTATATATAGAAAAATTAAGGGTTCTGTTTCTATTGGATAAGCATTTATATATGTATATATCTATATAGACATATAGGCCCCAAGTTATCAAGGTCTGTTGGACCTGATCCGACAGTGCGGATCAGGTCTGACAGACCTCGCTGAATACGGCGAGCAATTCACTCGCCGTATTCAGCATTGCACCAGCAGCTCACAAGAGCTGCTTGTGCAATGCCGCCCCCTGCAGACTCGCGGCCAATGGGCCGCCAGCAGGGGGTGTCAATCAACCCGATTGTACTCGATCGGGTTGATTTCCGGCGATGTCTGTCCGCTTGCTCAGAGCAGGCGGACAGGTTATGGAGCAGTGGTCTTTGTGACCGCTGCTTCATAACTGGTGTTTCTGGCGAGCCTGCAGGAGCTTGATACATATGCCCCATAGACACAGAGCTACTATTTAAAAAAAAGTATGTAAATCCATCAATCTGTCTGTCTACCTATCGGCTAGATTACGAGTTTTGCGTTATGAGTAAAAAAGCATTGTTAAGGCTATTACGAGTCTTGTAGGTACAGCTGTCTCGCACACTTTTTTGTCCGTTCCGCAAATTAACTTACGCAATTTTCATAAAGTCTTTTTTTCAAAGGGACTTCCATAGCGCCGATATTACAAGCTTTTTTTTGGAGGCCAAAAAGTGAGCGGTACAGCCTATCCCGCAAGATTTGTAACGCATTCTAAAGTCAGTAGTTATGAGTTTTACACTACAAAGCTGTAGCATAAATCTCATAACTAAAGTGTTAAAAAGTACACTAACACCCATAAACTACCTAGTAACACCTAAACCGAGGCCCTCCCGCATCGCAAACACTAAAATAAAATTATTAACCCCTAATCTGCTGCTCCCGACATCGCCGCTACTAGAATAAACATATTAACCCCTAAACCGCCGCATTCCCGCCTCGCAAACACTAGTTAAATATTATTAACCCCTAATCTGCCGCCCCTAACATCGCCGCCACCTACCAACATTTATTAACACCTAATCTTCCGCCCCCAACGTCGCCACAACCTACATTACAGTTATTAACCCCAAATCTGCCGCTCCTAACATAGCCGCAACCTACATTACAGTTATTAACCCCTAATCTGCTGCCCCCAATGTAGCCTCAACTATCCTAAAGTTATTAACCCCTAAACCTAAGTCTAACCCTAACACCCCTAACTTAAATATAATTCAAATAAATCTAAATAAAAATGCCTATCATTACCTAAATAATTCCTATTTAAAACTAAATACTTACCTATAAAATAAACCCTAAGCTAGCTACAATATAACTAATAGTTACATTGTAACTAATAGTTACATTGTAGCTAGCTTAGGGTTTATTTTTATTTCAGAGGCAAGTTTGTGTTTATTTTAACTAGGTAGAATAGTTACTAAATAGTTAATTAACTATTTACTAACTACCTAGCTAAAATAAATACAAATTTACCTGTAAAATAAAACCTAACCTGAGTTACACTAACACCTAACCTTACACTACAATTAAATCAATTACCTAAACTAAATACAATTACCTAAATTACAAAAACCCCCCCACTAAATTACAAAAAATAAAAAACAAATTATCAGATATTTAAACTAATTACACCTAATCTAATAGCCCTATCAAAATAAAAAGCACCCCAAAATAAAAAAAACCTGAGCCTAAACTACCAATAGCCCTTAAAAGGGCCTTTTGCAGGGCATTGCCCCAAAGAAATCAGCTCTTTTACCTGTAAAAAAAAAATACAAACAACCCCTTCAACAGTAAAACCCACCACCCACACAACCAACCCCCCAAATAAAATCCGAACTAAAAAAAACTAAGCTCCCCATTGCCCTGAAAAGGGCATTTGGATGGGCATTGGCCTTAAAAGGGCATTTAGCTCTATTGCTGCCCAAACCCTAACCTAAAAATAAAACCCACCCAATAAAGTCTTAAAAAAACCTAACACTAACCCCTGAAGATCCACTTACAGTTTTAAAAATCTGACATCCATCATCAATGAAGCTAGGAGAAGTCCTCAGTGAAGCAGCAAGAAGTTCTCAATGAAGCCGGGAGAAGTCTTCATCCAGGCAAAAGTAGTCCTCCAGACGGGCAGAAGTCTTCATCCAGACGGCATCTTCTATCTTCATGCATCCGGCGCGGAGTGGCTCCATCTTCAAGACATCCGATGCAGAGCATCTCTTCTTTCCGACAACTATCGACAAATGAAGGTTCCTTTAAATGACGTCATCCAAAATGGCGTCCCTTGAATTCCGATTGGCTGATAGAATTCTATCAGCCAATCGCAATTAAAGGTGAAAAATTCCTATTGGCTAATGCAATCAGTCAATAGGATTGAGCTTCAATCCTTTTGGCTGATCCAATCAGCCAATAGAATTGAGCTCGCATTCTATTGGCTGATTAGCCCACCCACCTCTTGCTTTACCTCCCATACCTCCAACAAGAACCAGCAGAAGAATGATAGAGTGAGAAACACAGTGTCACTGTCTGTAACGATCTGGCATCTGCCTTCATATGATATCGAATTACAGATTGTGCTCTCTTTTAACATATGCAGAAAGGTGCCAGCAGCTCAGGAACAGCGTAATCTGCTGGAACTTCCTGCAGGTGCAATGTAGATCTTCGTTATGTAGTACTATGGGCTTTGTAATGCATGACATAGACCTACGTCATATTGGGTTAAGGGGTTAAAACTAGGTCAATATTTTGGCTCTATCATAGCACCGTGCATTGTGGTGTTGTAAGGTCTTCAAAATGGCTGAGATGTTGTAAGCCTTTTTTTTAAAACAAAAATATGATTTTGTAATGACAAAAGTCCTGAGAGTGTTGATATTTTTAATGGTGATGTATATTAATTTGAGCACACAGGAAGTTGTAACAAACAAAGATAGATAGATAGATAGATAGATAGATAGATAGATGCTAGATAGATAGTTATATAGAGAAAAAGATAGATAATAGATAGATAATAGATAGATGATAGATAGATAGATAGATAGATAGATAGATAGATAGATAGATAGATAGATAGATAGATAGATAGATAGATAATAGATAGTCAACAAGACAGATAAAGAGACGGATAGGATGATAGCTATATAGATGATATATGTATATATATATATATATATTGCTTTAATGCTACTAGTAAAACACTTTAATATTAACATGGTTTTTGTGAATTCATATTAAAACCGTCACAGAAAATGTATTTATAATAGTGTTTTTCGATGATTATAAGAAAGAGTCCATTATCATATTTATTTCTAGTTTATGTTTGCTACATCATGAGACAATGCTTGTAAAATCTGTGTTCCGAGTAATGTTAAATCTTTATTTGTTTCTCAGAAGTAATTATTACGGTTAACTTCATTGAACAGTTTATGGTCAAACCAATTCACACAAAGTGATATGATTTCCAAAACCTATCAAAGAAAATTGCTTTATTTTATCCCAAAATGTGAAAGCTGAATCTCCTGCTGCGGTTATCAAGATGAGTTCTACAGCATTTTATAAATTATTAACCTTCACTCACTAACATAATACAAATAATACAGCAACAAGACCCAATAAGAGACCAGATATTTAGGATGTATGTTGTATTGCACAGGTAGTTTACCAGTTGTTCAGGAAAAATAAAAATTTATGTTGTTACTTGTTTCATTAAGCGTCATGCTTAAGTTTTTCCATTTTAATCTAAATTAATTCATTTAGGGCCAGATTACGCATGGCGCGCTATTTATTGCTCCCTCTCGAGCGTTACCTCTGCTAGAAGTAACATTTTTGAGCATGTTGGGTAGCCCTTGTATTACAAATTTCTCGTGCGCTAACCCGACACGAGCAAAAAGACAAACTTCTAATATCGTGACCTCGTTAATGTTTTCCACCATAGACTTTATTGGAGCATCCTACTTGCGCGCAAACCCAATCTCATTTTCTCAAGTGCGCTAACCCGACATGAAAATATTAATATTTCACATTCCAATGTTCTTCACATAGAAGAATATGTTCTATTTATTCATAAATATATATTTCTATATATATATATATATGGTGTTTTTTGGTAAAATATATATCGGTACCTATATATATAGAAATATCTATGTGACAATACATAGAACATATTCCCCTATGTGAAGAACATTGGAATGTGAAAGATATACACAGTATAACACTTTATTAAATCGGAATATTGCATTTTACTTAACCGCCAAGGGCTCCAATTCACTACTATATATGTCTATATACATTGTATGCATACATATGTACATATTGCAAAATAAACTAACGTCAGCTATAATTACCAAAAAAAAAAAAAGTATAATTTTCGTTTTTGCCTTTATTACATAACGGATGATGCAGGGGGTTCTGGAAATCAACAGTCTGATATATCTGACAAAAATATCACAATACAATATGAAAACTCCCCTGAAGTTAGATGTTGCCAGTCGAAGTCTCTCCTGAGACTTATATAGAAGTGGCTTGACATCTGGAATGGCCGTGCTTCTCACTCCAGGATACGGCATCAGGAATATAGTGTGGTTGTAGTTCTCAAAAAGAACCAATTTCACTATGATGTGTTATCCTGAAAAACAAATACTGTATGAAGGGTACGCACAAGATGGATCAGATTCAACAGCGTTTATTAAATCTTCATGTAAAAGAAATATTGTCCAAACAGAAGGAAAAGTTACATTCCAATAAAATAAATTAAAAATATTAATATAACTGATGTACAGCTTTAACATAAATTAATCTGTTTCAGCAGAAATCTGCCTTTTTTTAAGAGCAATTCAATGCATGAAAATTTAATAAACACTGAAAAACGGATCCATCTCATGAGTAACCTCCCTAGTGCTACACTAAACTGCCAAAGGCCCTTAAAAGGGTCTTTTGCGGGCATTGCCCCAAAGAAACCAGCTCTTTTACCTGTAAAACAAACAACACCCCAACAGTAAAACTCACCACCCACACAACCAACCCCCCCAAAAATAAAACCTACCTAAAAAAACTAAGCTCCCCATTGCCCTGAAAAGGGCATTTGGATGGGCATTTAGCTCTTTTACGTTGCCCAAAGTCCCTAATCTAAAAATAAAACCCACCCAATAAACCCTTAAAAAAACCTAACACTAACACCCGATGATCCACTTACAATTTTTAAAGACCGGACATCCATCCTCATCCAGCCGGGAAAAGTCTTCATCCAAGCGGCAAGAAGTCCTCAACGAAGCCGGGAGAAGTCTTCATCCAAGTGGCAAGAAGTCATCCTCCAGGCAGGCAGAAGTGTTCATCCAGACGGCATCTTCTATCTTCATCCTTCTGATGTGGAGCGGCTCCATCTTCAAGACATCCGGTGCGGAGCATTCTGTTCTTTTCAATGGCTCTTGAAGAATGAAGTTTCCTTTAAATTACGTCATCCAAGATAGCGTCCCTTGAATTCCGATTGGCTGATAGAATTCTATCAGCCAATCGGAATTAAAGGGTAAAAAATCCTATTGGCTGATGCAATCAGCCAATAGGATTGTAAGGACTATCTTGTTATTATTTGTCTTTACGTACTGTTTCTTTAAATACTACCTCTTCTCCATATTTAAGGCCCCACCTACTGGCTTCCACTGCTGGCAAATTGAGTTTTGAGTAGTACCTCGACTACTCTGTGCTAAACCTTGCAAGCTCTGTGATCATCATCACTAAACTAGCTGTGTACCTTACCTTTTGTTTACAGCTTCTCGGATTTCCTTCCAGACCTGAGCCGCATAAGCTGTTCCTCCGCATCCTCACCCTGCCGTTCTGAAGTTCCTCAGAACTCTTACTGACGTCATCAGCTACGGACAGCCAGCGCTCTCTGTGTTCACTGCACAGTTCACCAGCAGCATCGGACACAGCGTGAGCATTACCTACAGCTCCTCAAGGCCTGCTCTTACTCCCCTAAGGTAAAAGGTACTTGTTGCCATATATTTTTAAGTATTAGAGTCACACATTTCTACTACTTATCGTTCTCTGGTATATTTCAAGTCACATAAATAACTGGGGAAATCTCTGTCAGGTTATCTCTGTGACAAAAATCCTACTATTGTTAACTTTGCCTGATATAACATATTCTGTCATATTCCTACCGTAGCCTGGCTAACATAGTTAGTACACATATAGCCTAATTCTTAACAAGGATTGAGCTTTAATCCTATTGTCTCATCCAATCAGTCATTAGGATTGAGCTTGTATTCTATTGGCTGTTCCAATCAAAAGATTTTTTACCCTTTAATTCTGATTGGCTGATAGAATTCTATCAGCCAATCAGAATTCAAGGGACGCCATCTTGGATGACATCATTTAAAGGGAAAAAATCATTCTTCAAGAGCCATTGAAAGAAGTTAGAGCCGCTCCGCATCGGAAGGATGAAGATAGAAGATGCCGTCTGGATGAAGTCTTCTGCCCGCTTGGAGGACGACGTCTTGCCGCTTGGATGAAGACTTCTCCTGGCTTCATTGAGGACTTCTTGCAGCTTGGATGAAGACTTCTCCTGGCTGGATGAGGATGGATGTCCGGTCTTCAAAACTGTAAGTGGATCTTCGGGGGTTAGTGTTAGGTTTTTTTAAGGGTTTATTGGGTGGGTTTTATTTTTAGATTAAAGACTTTGGGCAACGTAACAGAGCTGAATGCCCTTTTAAGGACAATGCCCATCCAAATGCCCTTTTCAGGGCAATGGGGAGCTTAGTTTTTTTAGGTAGGTTTTTTTGGGGGGGTTGGTTGTGTGGGTGGTGGGTTTTACTGTTGGGGGTTATTTGTATTTTTTTTACAGGTAAAAGAGCTGATTTCTTTGGGGCAATGCCCTGCAAAAGACCCTTTTAAGAGCTATTGGCAGTTTAGTGTAGGCTAGGGTTTTTTTTTTATTTTGTGGGGCTATTAGATTAGGTGTAATTAGTTTAAATATTTGATAATTTCTTTTTTATTTTATGTAATTTAGTGTTTATTATTTTTTGTAATTTAGATAAATGTATTTTGTTAATTTATTTAATTTTAGTGTAATGTTAGATTTTGTGTAAGACAGGTTAGGTTTTATTTTACAAGTAACTTTGTATTTATTTTAACTAGGTAGCTAGTAAATAGTTAATAACTATTTACTAACTAGTCTACCTAGTTAAAAGAAATACATACTTACCTGTGAAATAAAAATAAAACCTAAGATAGCTACAATGTAACTATTAGTTATATTGTAGCTAGCTTAGGGTTTATTTTACAGGTAAGTATTTAGTCTTAAATAGGTATTATTTAGGTAATAATAGTAATTTGTATTTAGATTTATTTCAATTATATTAAAGTTAGGGGTGTTAGGGTTAGGGTTAGACTTAGGGTTAGTTTTAGGGGTTAATATATTTATTTAGTGTTAGTGATGTGGGAGGCCAGAGGTTTAGGGGTTAATAACTTTAGTATAGTGGCGGCGACATTGGGGACGGCAGATTAGGGATTAATAAGTGTAGGTAGGTGGTGGCAATGTTGGGGGTGTCAGATTAGGGGTTAATAAATGTAATGTAGGTGTCAGCGATGTCAGGGGCAGCAGATTAGGGGTGTTTAGACTCGGGGTTTATGTTAAGGTGTTAGGTTTAAACATAAATGTTCTTTACCCATAGGAATCAATGGAGCTGCGTTACGAAGCTTTACGCTCTGTTATTGCAGGTGTTAGGCTTTATTTTAGCCGGCTCTCCCCATTGATGTCTATGGGGAAATCATGCACAAGCACGTAAAACCAGCTCAAAGCAACGCTGGTATTTGTGTGCGGTATGGAGCTCAACAGTCGGCCTGTAATAGCAGCGCTATTAAAGATGAGTGGTGGAAATAATTTGCAAGTTAATACCGAGCCGCTCATAACGCAAAACTCATAATCTGGCCGACTGTTTGCAAAAGTCTCCTGGCTTAGATCCTTTACATGAGAGCATACTGAGGTAGGCTCTGGATTGTGCACATGTCTTGATCACTATATGACAGTCTAATAAAAAATAAACTTCATGATAGAGATAGGGCATGTCATTTTATACAACTTTCTAATTTACTTTTATCATCAATTTTGCTTTGTTCTCTTAGTATTCTTAGTCGAAAGCTAAGCCTAGGTAGGCTCATATGCTAATTTCTGAGCCCTTGAAGGCAGCTTCTTATCTGAATGCATTTTGACAGTTTTTCAGAACTAGTGGGCATTAGTGTTACTAGGGGACACTGAACCCAAATTTTTTCTTTTGTGATTCAGATAGAGCATGAAATTTTAAGCAACTTTCTAATTTACTCCTTATTATCAAATTTTCCTCATTCTCTTGGTATCTTTATTTGAAATGCAAGAAAGTAAGTTTAGATGCCAGCCCATTTTTGGTGAACAACCTGGGTTGTTCTTGCTGATTGGTGGATAAATTCATCCACCAATAAAAAAAATGCTGTCCGGAGCTCTGAACCAAAAAACGCTTAGATGCCTTCTTTTTCAAATAAAGATAGCAAGAGAATGAAGAAAAATTGATAATAGGAGTACATTAGAAAGTTGCTTAAAATTGCATGCTCTATCTGAATAAAACATCTGGTGTAGACTGACCCTTAAAAAAAAAAAACTTTAAAGATTATAAACTCTAAATTAATATATTACATACATATTAAATTTTAACTTGTGTGTTCTTTATAGCCAAGTATATTTATAACTGATGCCTGGCAATACACATGCTGATTAAAGGGATTGTAGTGTAAAATTATCTTCTCTTTAATGTGCTCCAAATGATCTATTTTAACTGCTGGATTGTATTTAAAAATAGCTGTTCTAGCCTTTTGAAAGTGCACTTACACTGAAAATCTGAATGCTGACGTATTCTTTATAGAAAAGCTGTTATTAGGCAGCAGCATAAATCAACTTCCCAGGTGAGAGTTGGAGAGAAAGAGCCTATTTAAGAGGGTGTTTCTGTGTCTGCTTTTAATACAATGAACACTTACCAGCTACTTACCTGATAATGTGTCCCCTTTAACCCTTTTCATGCTAAAATATAGATTTAATATGGGTTAATTGTTGCTCCTAAATATGCACTGCAAACCTTTTTTGAATATAATGTCCCTTTAACTGAATATAAATTTATTTTTCTATAAATAAAATGTGAACTTTAGAGTTTTTTAAAAATCCATATAGACATTGTTATCGCTTCAATCAGCTGTTTTCTTGTGTTTTTATTAGCGCTTCTATCTTGTATACATATTACTCTGCAGAAGGAACAAACCACTCAGAATTTTAAACATAAAAATTTGTTTCTCTATAAATAAAAGTCAACAAAATAAATGCTCAGCGACCAGTTCAGTTTGCATCCAACATAATATGAGAAATGGCTGAGATATCAGAGATAATATAGTTTTCTCCTAAAGACATTTGTTACAATTCTGTAAATGACAGTGATATAGGACAACAATTGCTCCAGTGGCATAAGACATAGAAGAATGAGTTAAACCCACATGAGAAATAGATTTGTGTCAAGCCAAGGAAGTCTGAATCTTGCACTAAATTTCCTTCTGTTCAATATGACCTTAGGTGTTAAAATGACTTGAGAGGCTAAGCACATGTGAAATAATGATAGGATGGGCAACACATTGATTAATTGATGCTTATGTTGAAATTGAATAAAAAAGGTTTCTGGTCATTCACAGTGTTTGTAATCTAATTATCTTGTCTGGGATGCATTGTACCCAGGTGTCTACTGAAATGTAAAAGAATAAAAAACAAACTAATAACCATAGACACTTTATGAAAGGAAACAATACATTGTTGTAGATAATAAGGTTAATTGTTATTCAAAAAAAAAAAATAACCATTATTAATTCTCAGATTGCTTCAGGTTAAATAGACACAAAGCTGTAAACAGAAATTGCTATAATGTGCAGTGGCAGTTCTAAAACTTAAATCTGATGGGCTATCAAAGGTGGTGAAAAAGTTGAAAGAAAAAGAAAGCATAATGGACCATATTACAAGTGGAGCACAATATATCGCTTTTGTTGAAGCAATATTTGTGTTCCATTTGTAATAACAGCGCACACTAATGTGCGCTGGTATTACAAGTTAGGTGCAATGCGAACGCGACCTCGCGTTTGCATAAAAAAAAGCTCAAGTTTTTTAAAATAAAAAAGCTATAATACACTCTATTTTGAGGACATTTGGGGCACTTTTAGAAAATTAACCAGAGATTGGATCTCTGGTTAATTTTCTGAGTGCTAATTGCTACCGCAAGCTCGCGGTAGCAATAACCAACCAGTTGTAATGGGTCCGCGATAATTTAGAGCTCCACTTGTAATCTAGCAGAGCATGTGCTGCCCTTTGCCATCCAACAAAAGTGGTACATGTGCGTACAGAGTTAAATAGCACACCAGCTACACCATAGAACCTCCATTGATAATGTGCTTGAGTATTTTATTATTGCACTATTGCTTTAAAATGACACACTAAAGGGTTAAACACATAGGTAATGTTAACTCCAGACCAGTGATGCACTACTGGTCCAGTGAGCCAATTAGGGGTGAAATATGTACAAAGTCTTTAATCACTGGCTATTTGTGGCTCATAATTGGCATGGTTTTGCCCCTCCAGAGGCTATTTGGGATTAAAGTGACACATAGTTTGCAATATCCTGTCATTATTTATTTTACCCCCTTTTAATGCTTTTGAGTTCTGAAAATGATGGATTTTTTAATTCTCAGAACATGAAATGTACCCTGCTGCACACAGTATATTTCCCAAATTGGCTTTAACTGATAACAATGCACGTTGTACTAATATAATGACCATAATGATAGGTGGAGTTTGGATACTGAAAAATAAATAAATTGGGGAAACAAGATGTTAGTTTGCTTTAAACATGTTTAGACTTAGTTGCTATGTTATTCTACAGCAACACAACAGAAATGCATTGTAATTACAAACACCTAGATTTAGAGTTTAGCGTTAGCCGTCAAAAGCAGCGTTAAGGGGTCCTAACGCTGCTTTTTACTGCCCGCTGGTATTTAGAGTCAGGCAGGAAAGGGTCTAACGCTCACTTCCTCACTGCGACTCCAGGCTACCGCAGATCCCCTTACGCCAATTGCGTATCCTATCTTTTCTATGGGATCTACCTAACACCGGTATGTGGAGTCTTGGGAGAAGTGAGCGGTAGACCCTCTACCGACAAGACTCCTACCGACAAAAAAAGTCAGTAGTTAAGAGCTTTATGGGCTAACGCGTGAATATAAAGCTCTAACTACTGTGCTATAAAGTACACTAACACCCATAAACTACCTATGTACCCCTAAACTGATGCCCCCCCACATCGCCGCCACTATAATAAATTTTTTTAACCCTTAATCTTCCGACGGACACCGCCACCACCTACATTATACCTATAAACCCCTAATCTGCTGCCCCTAACATCGCCGACCCCTATATTATATTTATTAACCCCTAATCTGCCCCTCAACGTCGCCGCTACCCAACTACACTTATTAACCCCTAATCTGCCGCCTGGACCTCGCCGCCACTATAATAAATGTATTAACCCCTAAACTGCCGCACTCCCGCCTCGCAAACACTATAATAAATAGTGTTAACCCCTAATCTGCCCTCCCTAACATCGCCGCCACCTACCTACAATTATTAACTCCTAATCTCCCGCACTGTCGCCGCTACTATAATAAAGTTATTAACCCCTAAACCTAACTCTAACCCTAACCCTAACACCCCCTCACATAAATATAATTTAAATTAAACAAAATAATATTCCTAAAATTAACTAAATTAATCCTATTTAAAACTAAATACTTACCTATCAAATAAACCATAATATAGCTACAATATAACTAATAATTACATTGTAGCTATTTTAGGATTTATATTTATTTTACAGGCAACTTTGTATTTATTTTAACTAGGTACAATAGCTATTAAATAGTTAATAACTATTTAATAGCTACCTAGTTAAAATAAGTACAAAATTACCTGTAAAATAAATCCTAACCTAAGTTACAAATACACCTAACACTACACTATCATTAAATTAATTAAATAAATTACCTACAATTAGCTAAATTAAAATACAATAAAATAAACTATTCTATAATACAAAAAAAACAACAAACACTAAATTACAAAAAATAAAAAATAATTACAAGAAGTTTAAACTAATTACACCTACTCTAAGCCCCCTAATAAAATAAAAATCCCCCCAAAATAAAAAAATGCCCTACCCTATTCTAAACTACCAAAGTAATCAGCTCTATTACCAGCCCGTAAAAAGGGCTTTTTGCGGGGCATTGCCCCAAAGTAATCAGCTCTTTTACCTGAAAATAAAAATAGAATACCCCCCCAACATTACAACCCACCACCCACATACCCTTACTCTAACCCACCCAAACCCCCCTTAAAAAAAACCTATCGCTAACCCCCTGAAGATCTCCATACCTTGAGTCGTCTTCACCCAGCCGAGCCGAATTCTTCATCCAAGGTGCGCAGAGGAGGTCCTTGATCCGGTAGAAGTCTTCATCCAAGCGGGGCAAGAAGAGGTCCTCCATCCGGTAGAAGTGTTCATCCAGGCGGCATCTTCAATCTTCATCCATCCGGAGTGGAGCGAAGCCATCTTCAAAGGAGCCGACGCGGAGCCATCCTCTTCAACCGACGACTTCCCGACGAATGAAGGTTCCTCAAGGGATGTCATCCAAGACGGCATCCCTTCAATTCCGATTGGCTGATAGAATTCTATCAGTCAATCGGAATTAAGGTAGAAAAAATCTGATTGGCTGATGCAATCAGCCAATCAGATTGAAGTTCAATCCGATTGGCTGATCCAATCAGCCAATTGTATTGAACTCGCATTCTATTGGCTGTTCCAATCAGCCCAAACTGCCCCATTGTTTCCTATGGGGATATCGTGCACGAGCACGTTTTTCCAGCTTACTGCTACCATAAGCAACGCTGGTATTGAGGGTTGAAGTGGAGCTAAATTAGGCTCAATGCTCCCTTTTCTGAGCCTAACGCAGCCCCTCAGACAACTCTAAATACCAGCGTTGTCTTAAGGGTGCGCTGGGGAAAAAAGCAGTGTTAGCTACGCGGGTTTTTACCGACAAAACTCTAAATCTAGGCGAAAGGTTTTAATGTCTCTTTACAATGGTGCAATATCATTTCATATTTACAGTATGTCCATTTAAACTAAATGCACTTAAAGGGACATGAAACCCAACCTTTTTCTTTCATGATTCAGAAAGAGAATACAATTGTAAACAACTTTCCAATTTACTTCTATTTTCTAATTTGCTTCATTCTCTTGGGATTCTTTGTTGAAGAAGCAGCAATGCATTACTGTTTGCTAGCTAAAACATTGGGTGAGCCAATAACATGAGGTATAAATCTGCAGCCCTTGAGTCTACCTAGGTATCATTTTCAACAAAGGATACAAACAAAACAAAACAAATTTGATAATAGAAGTAAATTTAATTTAAACTCACTTTATGCTCTATCTGAATTATAAAAGAAAACAATTGGGTTTCAGATCCTTTTAAGCATCAGATTCTTTATCAAACATTTTACAAGAAGTTTCTCTCCCTCTATTTTTTATTTTTTTTTTAAATGATGCCATACTTTGTCAGCTGAGGTCCGAAAACTTCAATTTGCTTTATATAACCGAAATAGAGATTTATATTTAGTTTTTTTATGGCAAATAAATAAAGGAAAGAAATTAAAAAAGGAAAAAGCAAATGAATAGTTATTTTAAGATTATACATCCAACAGTTAAAGTATCTACAAAATAACACACTGAGGTAATGTGCTGTTTAAAGGGACAGTTCACCCAAAAATGTTCTCCCTTTTAAATTGTTTCCAATGATTCATTTTACCTGCTGGAGTGTTTTAAATTGTTTACAAGTAGCTCCTTTATTTTTGGCATTTGAAATAGCTGATTTAGCCTGTGGTATCCCAACCTATACTGAAAGTTTCTATACTGGAGTATGTTCTATTGAATAGCCTAAGTAAACACAGCCAGCAGAAGAGATTACACTCTCAGTGGGGTGCAGGATAGTTAAGTAATACAATGATAATTTTCCATTGTTCTCTCTAAGTATTAAGCTTTGGTTTTCTAGACAAATATAAGATAAGGAAGAAAGTCTGTGTACACAAAGTGATAACATAATGAGATCTTATAAAACCTGAAGCTCAACCCATTGTAATAGGTGGTGGTTTAAAAGCACAAAACCAGCTACTTCATATACACAAATAAACCTGAAAATGCAATTTATCATACATTTTATACTCTGCAGCTGGTATAACAAGTCATTGAAAATACATTAATACAAAAACAATTGTACAGTGTACTGTCCCTTTAAATAATATTTAGTATTAAAACATCAGGAAAATACAGAATAAAATGTAATTATAATTTTGTCCGATACATACAAAATGAAATAAACATATTGATAGGAAAAGCGAAATCTACATAATTAAAACCGATATCAGTCATACAAAATTTTCATTTATTTCATACTAGGCGTTAAGCCTGTCCGGAGGGCAGTCTATTGTTGTAGAGTGACGTTCCTCTTGGGGGGCGAGGGATCTCACGACCCTGCCATTTTCGGAATCCACCTGGATGCAGCTCAGGGGCGAGATTACATGTGCGGCGTAGGTTTCAGCGCAACTGCTGAAACCCGCACCACCCGTAAGTTCACCACGCACATCAGGTGAATTACATATACGGTGTGGGCAGATCATATACTGCCGTAAGTCGGGTAAACTGTTCAAATCAGCCAAAAGGATTTCAGTAGCTCTCATCCTATTGGCTGATTTGGAAATATCAGCCAATAGGATGCAAGGTACCCAATATAAAACGGGTATTTTGCATTTAATCTTTAGTGTGCGGAGACGATAGCATGAAGAGGATTCTCCACACTGGATTTCTCCGCAGCTGCTGGTCCTATTTCGCAGCAGCCGGTTCTGCTCCGCGCCACCTTTGCTCTACGCCGCCTTCGCTTCATGCCGCCTTCACGCCGGATGAAGAAAGAAGATGTCCCCGCACTGGATGAAAATGGAGCCGCCTGGAAGAAGACCTTCACCACCAGACTTTAGGAATGGTGAGTACCTATTTCGGGTTAGAGATAGTTTTTTGGGTGTTTTTTTTTTTTAGATTAGGGCTTTTTTATTTTAATGGTCAGCAAAAGAGCTGATTGCTTTTTTTAAGGGCACTGCCCATACAAATGCCCCTTTAGGTGCAATGGGTAGCTTAGGTTTTTTTAGAGTTAGTTTTTTTTTTTTTGGGGGGGGTTGGGTGGGTGGAGGGGGGTTACTTTTAGGGTATAATTTGTAATTTTTAACAGTAAAAGAGCTGATGTCTTTAGGCTCTTTTAAGGGCTATTGGTAGTTTAGTGTTAGATTAGGGGGTGTTTTTATGTTGTGGTTGCTTTTTTATTTTTAGAGGTATCAGATTAGGTTTAAACAAATTTATTTTGGATCATTTTGTTTATTTTTTTCTGTAATTTTAGATTTTTTTTATTTTTGTATTAGATTTTTTATTTTAATTTTTTATGCAATGTTAGGTTTTTTTATTTTAATTTTAATTTAGGATTTTTTTCTTTTGGTACTTTTTAATTAATTTATTAAGAAGATAGTCTTTTTTATTTTATGTTTTGGGGTTAATTTAGAGGTTGTTAGGTTAGGGGGCTTAGTGATTAGATTCATCGTTGCATTGTGAGAGGTGGGCGGTTTAGGGGTTAATAGTGTAATTAGATAGTTGGCTTTGTGGGTGAATGGCGGATTAGGGGTTAATCACTGTCACCTAGATTACGAGTTTTGCGTTTCCGTGCGGTACGGCTTTTAACTCTGAAAAAATGGTCATTACGCTGAAATGGCCAGGAACGCATATTATGAGTTGTGTCGGTATAGCTATACCACAAGCATTTTAGCCTGTAACGCAACGTCCATTCCGCCCTCAAAAAAAAATTTATGTTTTTGTGTTGGATTTCCATAGCGCTGGTATTACAGGTTGTGCGGTCCGGCTTAAATGCTTGCGTTACTGCCTATACTGACACGATCCATACAGCCATCTGAGACCAGTAGTTATTGATATTGTGTTACAAAAATGTTTCACAAAACTCATAACTAAAGTTAAACACCCATAAACTACCTATTAACCATTAAACTGCCACCCTCCTGCATCGCAAACACTATATTAAACCTATTAACCCCTAATCTGCCGCCCACCCATATTGTGACTATTAAATAAACCTATTAACCCCTAATCTGCCACCCACCCACATTGCCAACGCTATTTAAATATATTTAACCCATAGTCCGCCAATCCCTGACATCGCCAACACTATAATAAAGTTATTAACCCATAAAACCTCCGGCCCCCCACATCGCCGCCACTAAATAAACCTATTAACCCCTAAACCGCAGGTCTCCCACATCGCAAACATTAAATTAAATTAAACTCTTAACCCCTAAACCTAACACCCCCTAACTTTAAATTAAAATTACAATATAACTATATTTAAATAAATCAAAAAACTTACCTGTGAAATAAAAATAAACCTAAGTTTAAACTATAACTATTCTAATAAAATGAAAAAACTACCAATTAAAAAAATCTAAATTTAAAATTTAAAAAAACCTAACACTACAAAAAAAATGAAAAATCTAAAATTACAAAATTATTATTATTTTTCTTTCTTTATAAAGCGCCAACAGATTCCGCAGCGCTGTCCATGGGTAACTAAGATAAAAGGACAGTACAATATGAGACACCAGACAAAATTTAACAAACTAATACAGGGGGAATAGGGAGCCCTGTTCCTGTGGGAACTTACAATCTAAATGGGTAGGAGGGTGAGAAACAGGAGGTGGGGACTGCAAAGGTGGGAATTATTCTAGTGTGGAGTTAGATGAGGGCAACTATTAGGCAAGTGGAATTCATTAGTTACTGATTTGGTGATAGGTTTCCCTGAACAAGAAGATCTTTAGGGAGCGTTTAAAGTAGGAGAGGTTGGGGGAAAGTCTAACAGCTTGAGGAAGTGCGTTCCAGAGGGTTGGTGCTGCACGAGAGAACTCCTGTAGTCTAGCATGGGAGGAGGTGATGGTAGAAGAGGCAAGGAGTAGATCATTGTTGGATCTCAGGGGACGGGCTGGAGTATATTTGTTGATGAGTGAGGACAGGTGGGGGGGGCTGCATTGGTAAGAGCTTTGTAGGTCAGAGTGAGAATTTTGAATTTAATTCTGCTGTGAATGGGGAGCCACAGAGGGGTGCAGCAGATACAGAGCATCGGGAGAGGTGGATTAGCCTAGCAGAGGCATTTAGGATGGATTGAAGGGGGGAGAGGCGGGAGAGAGGAAGGCCAGTTAGAAGGCTGTTACAGTAGTCAAGCCGGGAAATTACTAGGGAATGGATTAGCTGTTTAGTAGTTTCAGCACCCAGAAAAGGACAAATTTTGGAGATATTGTGTAGGTGGTTGCGACAGGATGAAGAGAGCGATTGGATGTGGGGTATAAAGGACAGATTGGAGTCAAGAGTAACTCCTAGGCAGCAGACTTGGGGTGATGGGGAGATAGTGGTGTCACCAACAGTGATAGTAAAGTTAGAATCTGGAGTATAATTAGATGGGGGGATTAGAAGAAGCTCAGTCTTGGACATGTTGATTTTTTAGGTGGTGAGAGGCCATCCAGGAAGAAATGCCAGATAAGCAGTCACTGATGTGGGAAAGGACAGAAGGAGAGAGTTCAGGGGTGGATAGGTAGATCTGAGTATCATCAGCATAGAAGTGATAGTTGAAGCCATAGCTACTGATGAGTTTACCCAGTGAGGAAGTATAAATAGAGAAGAGTAGAGGGTCTAGAACAGAGCCTTGAGGTAATCCAACAGACAGAGGCAATGGAGAGGAGGAGTCACCAGCAAATGAGATAGAAAAGGACCTATTAGAGAGATAAGAGTGGATCGAGGAGAGGGCAATGTCACAGAGCCCAAGGGAGCTGAGAGTCCATAGGAGGAGGGGATGGTCAACAATGTCAATGGCAGCAGACAGGTCAAGTAAGATAAGTATAGAATAGTGGCCATTGTTTTTAGCAGAAAGAAGATTGCTAGTAACCTTGGTGAGGGCAGTCTCAGTTGAGTGTTGTGGACAGAAGCCAGATTGCAGGGGGTCAAGCAATGAGTTGGAGGATAAGAAATGGGTTAGGCGATCGAAAACTAGTTTTTCCAGGACTTTTGAAGAGAATTGGGGTAGCAGGAGGGTTTTTTGAGGATGGGGGTGACCTTCTGCATGTTTGAAGGATGATGGAAATGAACCAGTAGTAAGGGACCGGTTGAATACGTGAGTAAGAGCTGGGTTGAGGGTAGACAACAGAGAAGGTATTAGATGTGAAGGGATAGGGTCAAGTGGGCAGGTAGTGAGGTGTGAGGAAGATATTATGGAACTCACTTCATTCTCAGTGGTTGGGGGGAAGGTACTGAGAGTGGTGGAGGGGATGACCGGGGGCAGAGATGGAAGGTTGCAGTCTTGTGGTGGGATGTTACTTCGGATGGTAAGTGTTTTTTTGAAAAAGTAGTCTGCCAAGTCTTGAGCACTAAAGGCAGATGAAGGGGGTGGTGCAGGTGTATAGAGGAGAGTGTTGAAAATGGAGAAGAGATGTTTAGGGTTTGAGGAGTGAGAAGATATGAGAGAAGTAGTTTTGCTTGGCTAAGTGAAGGGCAGAGGAGTAAGAATAAAGAATGAACTTATAGTGTAGGAAATCAGGTTCAGAGTGGGATTTCCTCCAGGCACGGTCAGCAGCAGGGGAGCATTTTTGTAGATAGTGTGTTTGCTGAGAGTGCCAGGGCTGGAGCTGATGACGTGGGTTTTTGCGTATTTGTGGAGGAGCAAGGGTGTTGAGTGCAGAGGAGAAAGTATTGTTATAGTGGTTTGTAGCAAGATCAGGGCAGGATACCATGGAAGTGTGGGGAAGTCGTTTTTGAATAAGGTTAGAAAGTTGGAGAGGATCCACAGTGTGCAGGTTTCTACAGGTTCGGAGGTGGGGGGAGAAATAGGTTTAGCATGTACATTGAGATTATAGGTGAGTAGATGGTGGTCTGAGATGGGAAATGAACGACAGGTGACATCAGAAGGGGAGCAGAGATAGGAGAATATCAGATCTAGAGAGTGTCCATTGCGGTGAGTAGGGAATAGGGTGGATTGTGAGAGACTAAAGGAGTTTGTGAGTGAGAGAAATTTAGAGGCAGCAGGGGCAGATGGGTTATCAATGGGGATGTTGAAGTGCCCTAGTATTAGAGCAGGTGTATTTGTAGAGAGAAAGTGAGAAAGCCAGGCAGCAAAGTTGTCGAGGAATTGGGAGGTTGGTCCAGGGGGCGATAGATAACTGCCACCTTGATGGAGAGGGGGGAGAAAAGGCAGATGCAGTGGACTTCAAAGGAGGAGAAGGAGAGAGATGGATATGGATGCAGGTGCTGATAGAAGCAGGAGGGGGATAGTAAGATTCCAACACCACCACCATATCTCTCACCTGGCCTAGGTGTGTGGCTAAAGTGGAGACCGCCGTACGTTAGAGCAGAAATGGAAGCAGTGTCAGAGGAAGATAGCCAGGTTTCAGTAATTGCTAGAAGATTGAAAAGGTTAGAAACAAATAGGTTGTGAACAGTTGTAAGTTTATTACAGACAGAGCATGCATTCCAGAGGGCACAAGAAAAGAGAGGGGATAAGCTCTGTGGGTTAATGGAGATGAGATTGTTGGGATCGCGAGACCTTGAGTTTGCATTGTGGGAGACTGTAAATGTGTGGTGATTGTTGCAGGGCCAGGGTTAGGAGAGATGTCACTAGCAGCAAGCAGTAGTAGGAGTGTGAGTGACAGAAGGTGAGAGTGAGACTAAATTACGAAAAATAAAAACACTAATCTTACAAAAAATAATGTTTTGAACAGCCAATAGGATTTCATAAACTCTCATCATATTGGCTGATTTGAAATTAAAGAATCAGCCAATAGGAATGCAAGGTATGCCATTTTGAAACAGCTTCCTTGCATTCAACTTCAGTGTACGGGATTGGCTTCCAGGATAGCTCCGTTCTGCGCCACCGGGATGAAGATAGAAGACGTCCCCGAGATGGATGAAGGTGTCGCCGCCTGGATGAAGACCTCTCGCTGCCTGGAGGATGAAGATGGATGTCCGAACTTTAGGAACCATGAGTAGATTTAATGGGTTAGTGTTAGGGTTTTTTTTTTAGATTAGGGCTTTCGGCAATTGTAAAAGAGCTGAATGCCCTTTTAAGGGCAGTGAAAAAGAGCTGAATGCCATTTTAAGGGCAATGCCCATACAAATGCCCCTTTAGGGACAATGGGTAGCTTAGGTTTTTTTAGAGTTAGGTTTTTTATTTTGGGGGGTTGGTTGGGTGGTGGGTTTTACTGTTGGGAGGACTTTGTATTTTTTTACAGGTAAAAGAGCTGTTTAACTTAGGGCAATGCCCTACTATTGTAGGTTAGGGGGTGTTTTTATTTTGGAAGGCTTTTTATTTTTATAGGGCTATTAGATTAGGTGTAATTGTTTTTAATTTTGATCATTTTGTTTATTATTTTTTTGTAAGCTTTGTGTTTTTTATTTTTCGCAATTTAGTGTTTATTATTTTTTGTAATTTTAGATTTCTTTATTTTTTTCGTAGTGTTAGGTTTTTTAAATTTGTCATTTAGATTTTTTAATTGGTAGTATTTTGTATTTGATTAGAATAGTTATGTTACGTTAATTTATATTTTAAACTTAGATTTATTTTTATTTCACAGGTAAGTTTTTATTTATTTAAATATAGTTATATTGTAATTTTAATTTAAAGTTAAGGGGGTGTTAGATTTAGGGGTTAATAGTTTAATTTAGTATTTTGCGATGTGGTGGGGCTGGTTTATTTAGTGGTGGTGATGTGGGTGGCCAGATGTTTAGGGGTTGATCATTTTATTTAGTGGCGGCGATGTCGGGGAGCGGTGGATTAGGGGTTAATAACTTTATTTAGTGACGGTGATGTCAGGGAGTGAAGGATTATGGATTAATAGCATTTATTAGTGGCAGCGATGTTGGGGAGTGGCGGATTAGGGGTTAATAGCTTTTTTAAGGTGTCTGCGATTTCAGGGGCGGCAGATTAGGGGTTAATAACTTTATTTAGGTGTCGATGATGTCAGGGGCGGCGGATTAGGGGTGTTTAGACTTGGGGTTTATATTAGAATGTTAGGTTTAAACGTAATTTTTTTTTCACCATAGACATCAATGGGGTTGCGTTACGGAGATTTTTATTTCCGCACTACAGGTGTTAGTTTTTTTTCTAACACTCTCTCCACATTGATGTCTATGGGGGAAAGTGTGCACAAGCACGTCAAATCAGCCCTTGGCTTTTGTGCGGTATGGAGCTTAATGCCACCATATCACACGCAAAAGGAAGCTTTTCAGTAACTCTTAATGGCAACGCTAAGGAGAGTAAAATAATGCAACTTTTTTGGCGTTGGTTTCTCACCCTTATTAGTGCAAAACTCATAATCTAGGCGTTTATTAGGTAGCTTGCGATGTAGGTGAATGGTGGATTTGGGGTTAATTACTTTATTAGTTAGATTGTGATGTGGGTGGATGGCGGATTAGGAGTTATTAACTTTATTATGTACTTTGCGATGTGGGGTTTGGCGGATTAGGGGTTAATACATTTTATTTAGTTATTGCGGTGGGGGGATGGCGGCTGAGAGGTACATATTGCGCATGTGTTAGGTGTTGTTAATACTTCAAGGCAGTTACGTAACACTGGCTTTTGCTTTTGACTGATGGTAATTGCTGTTGTAATCCCAGCTATGGTTAGGGTTAACGGCAGTGAAGAGAGCTTGTTATACCTCAGCAGGTTCCTAAACAACAGATCCTTTTTGATGCTTAACTTGCTCTATAATTGTTTGTGCTATATCACTTCTGTCATGTCATCCTTAGTTGCAGCGTTGTTTCATTTTGTACAAATGTTTGGCACAAGTATATTCTATGACAGCAGCTATTCATTGGTGTATTCAGCTTCCATTTTTTGCCTGTGAATTGGAGATTATCATTGTTCTTCTAATGTATTTTTGATTACTATGTTTTGACCTGGGCGGCTTTCCACCGCTTCCCATTTTGCTACCATTTGCTCTTCCCTGAAGATTGTTTGCTAAATTAGTGGACCTCAGCTAGCTGCTGACTCCTGCTTGTTTTGACTTTGCTTAGGTATATTCCTGCTCCAGTGGTCACAACCTGAATCAAATTTAGAGTATAGAGACAGTTTAACATTCACACTTTTTCTCAACCTTTGGAACAATTAAATGAAATGACAATAGCTAAATTCTGGTATGTGAGCTTATATATAGACCTTATTGTCATAAGGGATATCATAAGATCAGATACAGATGTAACAGTGGCGCTTACCAATCCTGGGGGTCCGTTTCTGTCGAGCAGCGTGTCAGCTTCATAAGATCATCCTTGATGTATTTTAAAGTACAGGTAGGTATGTAATATAGGTAGCAGTGTTAACTCAATTAGACAGACTATTTATTATGTCCTCATTGAGTTTACAGCAAACATAGGAGCCAGTAATGGCAACATATGATTAGCTATTGCTTGTTTGATGGATGAAGATAATATTGCACTGTAACGTTGTACAGATTAGTCAGTATTACTGACAGGTTACAAGATAAAGAGATATTATGAAAGAATAGATATGTTATGAGAACACTCACTATGCTCTGTCACTGGAAAAAAGTAGAAGAGATAGATGGCAGAGACACAGTGCTTGAGTGAGTAAGAAGATTTAATTTCCAATAGTGTTTATGCTAGTTGCAAAGTAATCAGTATCTTCATGGGCCATGTAGTAACAGGAGATTCTTAGTTGCTAGGTGTCCTGGTATGGAATAGGATCACAGAATAAACCTACAGAGAAGGAAGTCTGCATGAGGGGGCTACTTCCTCCCTATGGTCTAAACACTGCATTTTTGTTTGGAATTGCATTGTTACAGGGGACTCTGTGGGATGTAAAGCTGGGTCATAAATGCAGCAGTATCTAGGGTCATTGTTTTGTTTTAAAGTGTGTTTGTCTGGTGAGGCAGGAGATGTTAGGATGGTTACAGATGTGAGTTTAAATGAGTGGCAAAATTGCTATGGGCATCATTATGATGATTTATTAAAGTTTAGAAAACAGCCTGAGAAGTGTCAATGTCAGCAATACTGATATATTGTCAAGGAAACCAAAGTCAACTACATTGTCCTCTTTGTGTATTGAAGACATAGGTCACTGCATCATGCTAAAAACACATTCAGAGGCAATATTATGTGCAGTATAGTCAATGGATGTGTTAACTCCCCAAATATGAGAGTTGTTTCCAATATTACTTTGCTGGGGCTGTATGGAAGGTGCAAAAGAACCCCAATTTTGCTTTGAACCCCTTTTGTTGGGCTGAGCAGAAGGGTAAAAATTGCCCCTTGCTACCCTTAAAGCACCTGGAACTCTTGAAAATACCTAACTAGACCCTATACTGCAAATCTAAGCCCAAAAAAACCCAAGGGACTCACTAACCCACAGAACACCAGGGACTCTCAATAACCCACGGAACACCCTGTAAATCATTCCACTGGCATTACTTAGTTACCAGCGTCTTGGCTCTTTCATGTAGCTGTGTAGGATAAGTCCCTGCACCCAAATATTTAATCTCTGGGACCCACACTGGTAGGTTTGTGTGAAGAAATAAGTAAAGCAGTGTAATAATTGAATGTGTTCACACAATATTTTAAATAATGTTGTATTCACCCTATGGTACAGAATTAATAAAATATGGATAACTAAACACACGCTTCCAAACTTAGTAGAGAGCATCAGTGTATTTTATACAAGGCAAAATTATATGAAGATAAACCTCATAAGATTTTGCTGCAACAGCCTGAGGTAAAAGTCGATATTTGACTTTCCTTGTTTCTATTCTACGCATTCTAAACCACACAACTTTATTGAGTGATATTTCTTAACTATTTTTACTGAAACATCTATCAAAGCATCTATCAAACTACGTAAAGAAAAACAATCTGCACTTGAATCCACTGCATCAGAGAGAAATGTGGATTTCAGACTAGAAGCTACAAATCCTAACAACCTCATTACTTTTATTAAACTGCAGTATTATTTCTTTCCTGAGCTCAAAAGATAGTATGTCTCTTGAGGAAGAAGTATCCAAAATATGTTTATAATGAGTATTATTTGAGCCCAAAGCACATAACCTCCATGTATTGAATGTGTAAATCATTATATACTTTAAAACATGGCTTGATATGCACGTTGAACTTAAAAGCAATAGGTTTGATTTGATCTTTTTTTTTTTTAACACCTGGATAAAAATTCCACATTAAATAATAAATGAATGCCAATATCAAACAGATTCAGCTAACAAATATGGTATATTTTATTAGTGTTTCTGCTCAATTAGTAGCAAAAATGTACTTAAGATGCAAATTAAATATTGAACTCTGACATAAGGAGAGTTAGAAGAAGACATCTGAATATAAAGCAATGCCGGAAAATGGCCAGGAAACATTTTTTAGAAATAATTGAATATTTGCTTATGCTTCTCAGGAAAACTAAAAAAATAAAACACATGATGAGCATTTGCTGACCTACTACCAAGATGCCAAATAAAGTAGTTTGCTTTTGAGAGGAATTTGCTAAAGTTTGGCAAGAAGGTCCTGGTTAATGCCGAGTGTTTAGAAGATAAATGCTCACAGTGAGACTAAGAGAGACAGACTTGCTATGAAGAAGAAAAAAAAACAACAGTTACTGTTGAGGGGCCAGTAGATCATACAACAGGCTTTGGCTAAATATTGGGTTTTGCTGTTGTTTCATTCCTTGTACTCTAAAAAAATCTTTTCATGCATTATCTAGCCTGTGGAGAGCACTATCACAACAGGACTCCATAGAATCAAACAAGAACATTGCTCAGAACTCTCAAGACTTCTTGTGAAGAAATCGGTTGCTGATAAGAAGCCAGAAAAGACAGGATAAATGCAAAGAGACCAGAAGAAACACAGTCTTTGTTGAGATGCCAGAAAACACAGGCTTGCTATAGATAAGCCAGGAGATATAGTCTTGTTATAGAGACACCAGAAGGCACAGACTTGTTATAGAGACACCTGAAGGCACAGACTTGTTATGGAAAGGACATTGTCACAAAGGCTTGCTGCCGAGGGACTAGAACACATAGACCCTTTGCCTAGAGCCAGGAATACAGGCTTACCATTCAGAACCAGGATAAAAGCTTGGTGCTGAGACCCATGATACAAATTTACTGTTGAGATCTAAGATACAAATGTACTGCTTAGAACTAGGAACCAGAAATACAGCCACACTGCTGAGAACCAGGAATGAAGCCTTACTGCTGAGATTAGGAATACAGGATCAGTGCTGACAACTATGATACATGTTAACTGTTAAGAACAATGAATACAGACTTCTGCTGAGAACCAGGAATGCAGGCTTCTTCTGAAGAAAACAGGAATAAAGGCTTCTGCTACGATCCATCCATGGAACAGGTTTACTGATGATAACCAGGATACATGCCTCACACTAACAAACAAGAATAAAACTTGATGTTGAGAACCAGGAATGCAGGCTTCATTCTGAAGAAAACAGGAATATATAGATTTCTGCTGAGATCCATGGAACAGGTTTACTGATGATAACAAGGATACAGGCCTCACTCTAACAAACAAGAATACAGACTTACTGCTGAGAACCAGGGATGCAGGCTTCATTCTAAAGAAAACAGGAATAAAGGCTTCTGCTGATATCCATGGAACAGGTTTACTAATGATAACCAGGATACAGGTCTCACTCTAACAAACAAGAATACAGACTTACTGCTGAGAACCAGGAATGCAGGCTTCATTCTGAAGAAAACAGGAATAAAGGCTTCTGCTGAGATCCATGGAACAGGTTTACTGATGATAACCAGGATACAGGTCTCACTCTAACAAACAAGAATACAGACTTACTGCTGAGAACCAGGAATGCAGGCTTCATTCTGAAGAAAACAGGAATAAAGGCTTCTGCTGAGATCCATGGAACAGGTTTACTGATGATAACCAGGATACAGGTCTCACTCTAACAAACAAGAATACAGACTTACTGCTGAGAACCAGGAATGCAGGCTTCATTCTGAAGAAAACAGGAATAAAGGCTTCTGCTGAGATCCATGGAACAGGTTTACTGATGATAACCAGGATACAGGTCTCACTCTAACAAACAAGAATACAGACTTACTGCTGAGAACCAGGAATGCAGGCTTCATTCTGAAGAAAACAGGAATAAAGGCTTCTGCTGAGATCCATGGAACAGGTTTACTGATGATAACCAGGATACAGGTCTCACTCTAACAAACAAGAATACAGACTTACTGCTGAGAACCAGGAATGCAGGCTTCATTCTGAAGAAAACAGGAATAAAGGCTTCTGCTGAGATCCATGGAACAGGTTTACTGATGATAACCAGGATACAGGTCTCACTCTAACAAACAAGAATACAGACTTACTGCTGAGAACCAGGAATGCAGGCTTCATTCTGAAGAAAACAGGAATAAAGGCTTCTGCTGAGATCCATGGAACAGGTTTACTGATGATAACCAGAATACAGGTCTCACTCTAACAAACAAGAATACAGACTTACTGCTGAGAACGAGGGATGCAGGCTTCATTCTGAAGAAAACAGAAATAAAGGCTTCTGCTGAGATCCATGGAACAGGACAGTTTAGTCAAAATTAAACTTTCATGATTCAGATAGGGGATGTAATTTACTTTTATCATCAAATTTGCTTTGGTATTCTTTGTTGAAAGCTAAACCTAGGTAGGATCATTTGCTAATTTCTAAACCCTTCAAGGTCGCCTCTTATCTCAGTGTATTTTGACAGTTTTTCACAGCTAGACAGCACTAGTTCACGTGTACCATATAAATAACGTTGTGCTCACTCTTGTGGAGTTATTTATGAATCAGCTCTGATTGGCTTTAATGCAAGTCTGTCAAAAGGACTGAAATAAAGGGGCAGTCTGCAGAGGTTTAGATACAGTATAATCACAGAGGTAAAAAGTATATTAATATAACTGTTGTTTATGCAAAACTAGTGAATGGGTAATAAAGGAATTATCTTTTCGTTTAAACAATAAACATTTTCAAGTAGGTTCCATTAAATTTTACAACCTAATTTTTCCACCTTCTACATTATTAACCCCTAAGCCTACATAACCCCATCCCAATTAACCCCCAAACTTCCATAGCCCCCATCTCAATAACACCTACACCGTTAACCCCTAATCCGCTTCAACCCCCCATCGCTAGCAACCCCTTACATCAAAACCCCTAATCTGCCATAACCCCATCGCAATAAACCCGCGTAACACTACTTAACCCCCTTAACACAAATTAAGTCAAGCTCTCTGAGCAGGCATTATGGTGTTTGAATCCTGATCCTCCAGTCAGATATGTGCATATGCTGCTGAAACAGTACTAACTTTTACTAGAAGCATTTTTGCTACTGGATATATATTGCAAAAAATGCTTCTATTTACAATTGAAATGCATTCATACATATTTACATTTTGAGCTTTCTAAGAACCACAAACATATTTTCAGTGATTGGCTGCTGTGTAGATTATCTAAATGTATTGTAATATTTTTGTGCAATTGTTTCTTCTTTCAGATGCCTCTGTAGTAATCTCATTTTATGGTTCTCAGCAGAAATCTGTATTCTTGTATGTGTGAGACCTGTATCTGTATCCCTGTTCCATGGATCTCAGCAGAAACTTTTATTCCTGTTTTCTTCAGAACGAAGCCTGTGTTCCTGGTATTTAGCAGTAAGTCTGTATTCTTGTTTGTATGTGTGAGGCCTGTATCCTGGTTATCAGCAGTAAACCTGATCCATGGATCTCAGCAGAAGCCTTTATTCATGTTTTCTTCAGAATGAAGCCTGCATTCCTGGTTCTCAGCAGTAAATTTTGTATTCTTGTTTGTATGCGTGATGCCTGTATTCCTGGTTATCAGCAGTAAGTCTGTATTCTTGTTTGTATGCGTGATGCCTGTATTCCTGGTTCTCAGCAGTAAGTCTGTATTCTTGTTTGAATGCGTGAGGCCTGTATTCCTGGTTATCAGCAGTAAGTTTGTATTCTTGTTTGTTAGAGTGAGGCCTCTATACTGGTTCTCAGCAGTAAGTTTGTATTCTTGTTTGTTAGAGTGAGGCCTGCATTCCTGGTTCTCAGCAGAAAGTTTGTATTCTTGTTTGTTAGAGTGAGGCCTGTATTCCTGGTTCTCAGCAGTAAGTCTGTATTCTTGTTTGTTAGAGTGAGGCCTGTATTCCTGGTTATCAGCAGTAAGTCTGTATTCTTGTTTGTATGCGTGAGGCCTGTATTCCTGGTTATCAGCAGTAAGTTTGTATTCTTGTTTGTTAGAGTGAGGCCTCTATCCTGGTTCTCAGCAGTAAGTTTGTATTCTTGTTTGTTAGAGTGAGGCCTGTATTCCTGGTTCTCAGCAGTAAATTTGTATTCTTGTTTGTTAGAGTAAGTCCTCTATCCTGGTTCTCAGCAGTAAGTTTGTATTCTTGTTTGTTAGAGTGAGGCCTGTATTCCTGGTTCTCAGCAGTAAGTTTGTATTCTTGTTTGTTAGAGTGAGGCCTGTATCCTGGTTCTCAGCAGTAAGTTTGTATTCTTGTTTGTTAGAGTGAGGCCTGTATTCCTGGTTCTCAGCAGTAAGTTTGTATTCTTGTTTGTTAGAGTGAGGCCTGTATCCTGGTTCTCAGCAGTAAGTTTGTATTCTTGTTTGTTAGAGTGAGGCCTGTATCCTGTATAACAGAGGGCCAGAAAATGGGAGAAAAAAAAATAATTTGTCGAAAAAAATATACCGCTTATTTGAAATTCAGAGTATTTGTAATTGCATTGTCTTTTTATAATGCACTTGTTAATTATGCAATTCTACTGCATTGCATGGTCCTTTAATAGCTGTCAATACAGGGCTATTGCTACACTGTTGTGTCTTTACTTGGATCTCTAGCGAGTCACACATTATCAAGAAATTGAGGCATATTTAAGAAATGTCTTGCGGACCTCGCTGAATGCGGAGAGCAATACGCTCTCCGCATTTAACATTGCACCAGCAGCTCACAAGAGCTGCTGGTGCAACCCCGCCCCCTGCAGACTCGCGGCCAATGGACCGCCAGCAGGGGGTGTCAATCAACCCGATCGTACTAGATCGGGTTGAATTGTTGTGATTCCTGTCCGCCTGCTCAGAGCAGGCAGACAGGGTTATGGAGCAGCGGTCTTTGTGATCGCTGCTTCACAACTGCTGTTTCTGGCGAGTCTGAAGACTCGCCAGAAACACGGGGCGTCAAGCTCCTTTTCAGAGCTTGATAGATAGGCCCCCTGGTATGCACTAAGCAAGATTATTGATCAAAGCAAACACTGAAATTATAGTGAGGAGATTTAAATCAGAAGACAACCATTCCATGGCAGATATTGCACACAGCTACTTCAACAAGCAGGGAGTGATTAAAAAAACAATCTTAAGCCTTTGTGTTCTGAGTGACTGTTTATCAAGTGAATTACACGGAACTGCAATTGCTTTACTGCTTCACTGATACAGACATCTGTAACCCATTTCAATTACAAAGAAACTCTGTAACTGAAACAAAGATACAGCATGTAATTTGCTCATGAAACAAATACAGTAAGTAGTTTGTAAATGTTTTATTTACAGGGCATTCCAAGAAAATGCAGACATTGATTAACAAGGTTTTTAAAAAGAATTGATTTTATTTGTTTGTGTGAATCTGTATATCTTATGTCTATCCAACAGACCACCCTGCCGCCATGATATAAGAATTTGTTTACGCTCATGCAATACTATTTAGGATTCCTTCAGAAGAGCTAAATGCTTTGCCAACAATTGTCAAGATTCTTTGACCACATTTGTTTTTCATGAAGGTTGAAATATTGGTTCAGAAATTTCAAGTTTTTTTATTTAAAAGGTTTGTACTGGAGATAAATTGAAAATATATAATAGAAGTGATTTACAAAACAATATTTTCACAGATCATCTTAATTACTATTCGGAGGCAAAGAGCACCACAGCAAAGCTGATAAATATCACCTCCCTTCCCTCCCAACCCAGTCATTCTCTTTGCCTATGTTAAGAGCAAGGAGGTGGTAAATTTAGGTGTTAGAAAAGATTCTTCAATCAAGAGTTTATTATTTTTAAAGTAGTACAAGACTGTGCTGCTTTGTCGTAGGGTGTAGCCGTAGTCCAAATCAGTCTCTTCAGTAGAGCAGTGGTGGCTTTAGAGCAATGGGAACTTGTGGGACATAATTCTCACTGCGCCTCCCATGCATTGATGCTGCCCTAAACATGAAAACCTGAGGGATATTTACTCAGGACTTTCTTATATTCTCAGGTCCATGTGAGGGAGAGGACCTCTCAAACCTGGGAACTGCCTTGCTGTCAGGCAGATTATGAGGTAAGTGCTGGCTTTCTTTCTGGGGGATAAGAATAAGGTTGGGCACTTAAATAACCAACCGGGAGATTCCTTATAGGCACGCCCACAATGGGAGGTACTCCAGGAAGCGGCAAGTGATTGCGCGCCCTTTTCTGTTCACTCCGCTCCATTGTAGGAAGGCATATTGCACATCTCTAAATAATAGCTGCGTGTTAACACCGGAGACCGACTGTGCGACTGTAATCCAAGTTGTGTGAAGATACGGCTCCTGCTCAGAGGAGGTAGGGACCTCAGTAAAGTGTTGCTGAGGTGTAGAGGTGTTTGCAGGGTTATTTCAGCGTGTTAAGCCTCTCTATACTAAAGTTGCTTAAACGGAATTAAAAAAAAGTTACAGTTTATTATTTTAAGGGACAGTAACATTTTTTATGTCTTTGCATTTTATTAATAAAATTTAATCCTTTTATGTCAAATTGTTTAATTGTGAGTTAGAATGGAACTAGAGGCCTTACAAAGTGTCACTTGCTCTTTATGTTTTGATGCCAATGTAGAACCACCAATCCCTTTCTGTTCCTCATGTATTGAGAGAACTTTAAGCTTCAGGGATAGACTTTTTTCTGAGCCAACATTTTCTAAAGAGGATGCTGTTCAGGAATCTAATGACAATGTCATGTGTCCCAAATTTTTCCGCCCTCACATGCAGTGTCCTGTGCTTCCTCTCTAGCTCCCTCTGGGGTTACTTTAAAAGACATCGCTTTTCTCATGTCTTCTGCTGTTTCAGATGCGTTGTCTGCTTTCCTAATGTTGCAGGGAAAGCGTAAGAGGAAAATCAGACATTCAGTAAGCGAGGTTTCTGAAGCAGTTGTTGCTATTTCAGATGTCCCCTCACAGAAGCCTGAGGAGGAGGGGGATAACGTAGGAGCATCTAAAGGTGAAATTTCAGATTCTGACAGTGTAATTCCTCTTGCTGATACTGAAGTTGTATCCTTCAGGTTTAAGCTTGAACAGCTCCGTCTGTTACTTAAGGAGACAGCGACTCCACGGTTGTTGTTAATCCTAAGAAATCCAGTAAGCTGAACAAATATTTGGAGGTACCTTCCTCGATAGAGGTTTTTCCGGTACCAGACCAAGCTTCTGAGATCATTGCTAAGGAGTGGGAGAGACCGGGTATACCTTTTTCTCCATCTCCTGTATTTAAAAAGATGTTTTCATAGCTGACTCGATTAAGGAGGCTTGGCAAACAGTCCCCAAGGTGGAAGGAGCTGTTTCCACCTTAGCTAAGAGAACTACTATACCCATTGAGGATAGTTGTGCTTTCAAAGATCCTATGGACAAAAAATTAGAGGGGTTACTTAGAAATATATATATGTATACCAGGACTTACAATGGAAGCCAGCTGTGTGCATTGCTACCATCACTAGTGCAGCAGCATATTGGTTTGATGCATTGTCTGATGCTATCAGGACATAAACTCCCCTGGATGAAATCCAGGATAGGATAAAAGCTCTTGAATTGGCTATTTCTTTTATTACGGATGCTTCCCTTCAAGTTATCAAACTGGGAGCAAAGATTTCAGGTTTCTCTGTTCTAGCTCACAGACCCTTATGGTTAAAATGTTGGTCTGCGGATGTATCCTCTAAGTTTAATCTTTTAGCGATTCCTTACAAGGGGAAGACCTTGTTTAGACCTGGCTTGATGGAGATAATTTCTGATATTACGGGAGGTAAGGGTCATCTTCTCCCTCAGGATTGGAGAAACAAACAAATGAGATGACAAAGTAATTTTTGTTCCTTTCAAAATTTCAAGGGAAATTCCTCCTCTTCCGCCTCCAAGCAGGAACAGTCTAAACCTTCATGGAGACCCAATCAGTTTTGAAATAAGGGAAACCAATGCAAGAAGCCTGCTATTGAATACAGCATGAAGGCCCTGCCCCCGATCCGGGACCGGGCAGACTTTCCTTCTTCGCTCAGGCTTGGGTTCGAGATGTTCAGGATCCCTGGCCAGTAGAAATAGTGTCCCAGGGATACAAACTAGAGTTCAAAAGTTTTCCTCCCAGAGGCAGGTTTCTGCTTTTAAGATTATCTGTTGACCAGACAAAAAGAGGGGCGTTCTTACACTGTGTAGGAGACCTCTCCGACCTGATAGTTCCTGTTCTGATTCAGGAACAGTGTCTAGGATTTTATCCTAATCTGTTCATGGTTCCCAAAAAAGAGGGGAATCTTCAAACCTATTTTAGATCTCAAGAGTCTAAACAAATTCCTCAGAGATCCATCCTTCAAGATGGAAACTATTGGTTCCATACTCCCTTTGGTCCAAGAGAGTCAATTTATGACAACTGTGGATTTAAAGGACGTGTACTTGCATGTTCCCATTCACAGGGATCATCACAAATTTCTAAGGTTTGCCTTTCTAGACAAACACTTCCAATTTGTGGCTCTTCCCTTCGGTCTTGCCACAGCTCCCAGAATTTTCTCAAAGGTTCTGGGATCTCTGTTGGTGGTGCTTCGGTTATGGGGTATTGCAGTGGTACCCTATCTGGATGACATCCTAGTCCAGGCGCCATCCTTACAACAAGCAAGATCCCACATGGAAATGTTGTTATCCTTCCTGCGATTTCACAGATGGAAGCTAAATTTGGAAAAGAGTTTCTTAGTCCCAAATACAAGGGTAACTTTCTTGGGAACCATAATAGATTCCCTATCAATGAAGATTTTTCTGACAGAAATCAGGAAATCAAAGATTTTCAATACTTGTCTAGCTCTTCAGTCCACTCCTCGGCCATCAGTGGCTCAGTGCATGGAGGTAATCGGGCTGATGGTAGCAGCAATGGACATCATCCCGTTTGCTCGGTTCCATCTCAGACCTCTGCAGTTAAACATGCTCAGGCAATGGAACAGAGATTATGCGGATTTGTTTCCTCGAATACTTCTGGAGCAGGAGACAATGGATTCTCTTCAATGGTGGTTGTCTCAGGATCATCTCTCCCAGGGAACCTGCTTTCGCAGACCATCTTGGGTGATTGTAACAACAGACGCCAGCCTTCTTGGATGGGGAGCAATCTGGGGCTCCCTAAAGGCTCAGGGAGTTTGGACTCAGTCAGAGTCTGTTCTACCTATAAACATTCTGGAACTGAAAGCGATCTTCAATGCTCTTCTGGCCTGGCCCCAGTTAGCCTCAGTCCAGTTTATCAAGTTCCAGTAGGACAACATAACTTCAGTGGCTTACATCAATCATCAGGGAGGAACGAGGAGAGGTAACCAAAATAATTCAGTGGGTGGAATCCTACTCTTGCTGTCTGTCAGCGATCCACATCCCAGGGGTGGACAACTGGGAGGCGGACTTCCTGAGCAGGCAGAACTTTCATCCGGGGGAGTGGGAACTTCATCCGGAAGTGTTTTCCAGCCTGATTCTCAAATGGGGTCAACCGGAATTGGATCTCATGGTATCTCGGCAGAATGCAAAGCTTCTGAGGTACGGGTCGAGGTCCAGGGACCCTCAGGCGGTACTGATAGATGCCCTGGTGGTACCTTGGACAGACATCACCGGAAATTAACCCGATCGAGTACGATCGGGTTGATTGACACCCCCTGCTGGCGGCCCATTGGCCGCGAGTATGCAGGGGGCGGTGTTGCACCAGAAGCTCTTGTGAGCTGCTGGTGCAATGCTGAATACAGTGAGCATATTGCTCGCCGTATTCAGTGAGGTCTGGCGGACCTGATCCGCAGTGTCGGATCAGGTTCGCCAGACCTTCATACATATGCCCCATTGTGTCAAAAAAGAAATACATTTATCAGGTAAGCATAAATGTTCTTTTCTGTGGAAATGTTTCTGTATCTAAGTGGCTCAATCAAACATTTACAATCAAAATTTATAAATGACTTTCTGACATAAGTCAAATATAATAAATTAACTAGAATTGTCAAAGCAAAAAATATAAGCCAAAGTCATCCACGTGGATAATAAAGTGTAAACAGGTAAATTTACCCTTGGGTTACTAAGAAACAGTTTTTAAAAAATATTTAGATATCAGATGTCAAATCTGGAAATATTGGTAAACCATGCACTATCATCTAATGATTCTGCAAGTTGTTTTGGGGGTTCATAGGAACACAAATGTCAGACATTTTTTAGCTATCATCAATTGGATTATTAATTAGACCCCTTATAAAATGAGCCAAGAGCAGCCAGTTATTAAAATTGTATATTAGTTAGGGAACAAAGGTTACCAGTCCAGAAGGAAAAACTTGCTAGCTTTTACTTGTCTATTGCCATTTCTTACTAGTCTAGGATTAGTGGGCTAGTGGAAATTTCCATATGTATCTATCTTTCTACACTGAAGGCTAGAACATGAGTGGAACGAAATATTGCAATTATGGATGCCACCATTTTGAAACCTAGGCTACAATGCAGGTGTCTGCCGGAGAGTTACTGCACATGCACAAACACATCAGTACTGGAATGCAGTAAAAGCTAGATTTCAATATGGCAGCACCTATGACTAGAGTGAGGCGGGGAATAACCTCAGTACTGTGCTTATAAAATGTATTTTGTGTTTAATGGGCTATAAACTGTCAATGTTTAATTTCCTGTAATGTTAGGAAATACAAAATGCTCCCACACAGATAATGTTTTTGACTTCTGGTACAGCTGTTGACATTGGGAAATGTTTGTTGTGAGATCTAATACTTTTTATTTATATTATTCTGATAGTGAGATAGTTTAAGAATATTATTATTTTAATTTATATTGTCTGGTTATAGTGATAATACTTTCCTATCTCCACAATAATGACAAATATAGAGCTGCTCACTGGATGAGCATCATTTCCTGTTACTTTAATTATAACGTGGCTTTGTCTATAATTAGGAAAAGTCAAGAATAGATATCTATTCACCATCAGGGAAATCTTCAAAATGTACAGAATCCCAATGAAACCAACTATAATATAAACAATTCTTTCTCTGCCAAAATGACAACTTGTTTGAAATACGGGGTATATACAGTATGCATGTCCAGCACAGATGGGAAGTACAGGGGTATATATTAAAGCAATGTAAAGTCTGGGCTTATATGTGTGTCAGTAGGTACAGGACAGATCAGGGTGAACTAAAGATGTTCAGCCTCTTAACAGTTGCTCCCCCCCAACTGCTCTCCCAACTCATAAAATTCTCCTGACTAGCACCATAAAATATACAGAACCCCGGAGACTCCAAATCCTAATCCCCCCAACTACTATCTGGTATTTCCAGACTCTCAATCCTTAAAGGAACAGTATACACCCATTTTCATATAACTGCATGTAATAGACACTACCATAAAGAATAAGATGCACAGATACTGATGTAAAAATCCAGTATAAAACTGTTTAAAAACGTACTTAGAAACTCTCAGTTTAGCTCTGTTGAAAATTCAGCTGTAAAGCCCACTGCAAGTGGCAAATAAGACACTCCCCCCTCTCCCTTCTTTTGCATATGAAAAGACCCTTTACACAAACAGGAGCAAGCTGGAGAAGGTATCTGACGGTATTCCCCTAAAACTTTGGGGCTTGGTTAGGAGTCTTAAAATCAGAGCAATGTTATTTAAAAATAAGCAAAACTATACATTTTTTAAAAAAAACTAAAACTTTATGGGCTATATAAATAGATCATCTACAAAACATTTAGGCAAAGAAAATATGAGTGTATAATGTCCTTTTAAGATGCCATAAAGGTGATGTCACCCCCCTACCCTTTCTATAAGCTGATTCGTTGCATGGCCAGCATTCTGCCACAAGAAGGAGTCTACAACAAAAGCTTTCTGCGGCTAGGAGAGAATAGCGTTGTTTGTGCAGTGCCCCTGAGGAATGCTACTCAATCTTGAAATACCAAATCAGGTATCAAAAAAAGGAGTTTGTAGGACAACTGCTCCTGAACTAATAAAAGTAGTAAGCACACAGCTTAAACTGGGATGGGGCTGGTAGAGGTTGTCAACCCTGAATTCCCTGTAGTTATGTCCCTGGCTAAGTTAGAGCATGTCAATGAAATGTTTGTGCTCCAATCTCTCTATGGAAAGTGAAACAAACACAATATTTGGAGGTATTTTAAAGAAAAGCAAAACAAGTAATACATATATATATATATATTTAAATTTTGCTACAGTTTATTTAAAGGGTCCCTAACTGTAACCTGGCCACAACAAATAATCAGCAACTGCATGGCCTGTGCAAGCTTCTGCCACACTTGATCCTAGGGATTAGGCCTACTACAGGAACAGCTTCCATCAGAGGAAATAAATAACAGTTTTGCTGCCTTTAACTACTGACACTACAGCTCTTTTGAAACATAAATCCTCAGTAACATTCACTGCTGGGCTTTTAAACCCAGCCTGGAGATACAACCATTCTTTCCATAACTTGTTGCTGTGATTCAAGTGCAGACCTTAACCCCTCCATCTGTAAAATACCACCGCTGTGCATCTTTTATTTACTGCCAGTGATTATAAGATTCTTTTGCCTGTTTTGGGGGCTAAATCTTACACCTCCATATACCTCATAAGTATTACTCGACATAAGACAATTTTGTCACAAGAAACCCAAGAGTCACGCCACGTGTATCCCTGGCCCAACATGACGACTAAACGCAATGTCAAACACGACAAAATGTCAAAGTCTATCACAGGGAAATCAAGCCTTATGTCCTCTTTTTTACATAGCTCAGACACAACGAATACCTCTCCTGCCTCCCTTAAAACTGGTGACAAAACTCCTCAAACCCTGTCACAGGAATCTCAACCAAACAGAACTTTACCGGCTGAAAGCCAGCTCTCTCCTTCATTTTTACAAAATTTACCATCGAAAAAGGACATTGCGGACATTGTCCGTTCCTGTATTAGAGAGGAACTGGCTGAATTAAAACAGGACATCCACACCTTAGGTTTTCAAGTTGAATCTCTTGAAAGTAACCAAGAAACCATTAAAGAAGATGTACAGCAACTAACTGACCAAGTAACCTCTCAACAGGAGACCATACTTTCTCTCCAAGATAAGCTCAACGACCTCGAGAATCGAAGCAGGTGCAGAAACATGCGTATCAGAGGAGTACCAGAGTCAGTCTTACCCAGGGATTTCCCGGTCTATTTGCAGGATCTATTTCGACATCTGAAAGAATCTTCCTACACTGAGGATATCCTTTGGGTCAGAGCCCATAGAACTTTGAGACCAAAACCCCCTGACTCAGCTCCTCCACGGGATATTGTGATCCGTTTAAAGAACTTTCAAGAAAAAGAAATGCTCTTACGACAATCCCGCAAACTTCAGCCTGTAAGATTTAGAGGTAATGTCTTACAGTTCTTCCAGGACTTATCAACCCGCACCTTACAACGCAGAAAAGAATTTTCACCACTTACTACCATGTTAAGAAATAAGAGAATCCCTTACAGATGGGGTTTTCCAACACATCTTTGGACCATAAGCAATAATACCCGTGTGATCTGCAAAACTCCAGAGGACACCCAAACCTTTTGTACAGCACTTGGACTTGAACCACCAACAGAAACTCTACCTGAGCCACAGAACTCGCAAATCTCCAAGAGACGATTCAATCCAAATGAGTCCTGGCATACAGCCCTTCCTAAGAAAGCCAAGTCAAAAGAAGCCACCACAATAAGGCAACCCACTACCAGCTTGACCTCCTCTGAAAATTCACCTTTGTGAACTCTTTTACATCTAATTCAGTAATACTGAACAAATAGATTGCCACTTTGGTGAATGTTGCCCCCTCGGGACAGGCAAGTACAGGTCATCATTAATTAGTCTTGTCTTATTGCAACTCAGCAATTTAGAACCTTCTGCTATTATCAGGATGTGAGCAAAGACAGATTTAGATAACCCCTCTCCTACCATGCCTAACTCATCCTCTTCCCCCTTCCCACCCATCCTTTCTCCTCCCTACCCACCCCTCCAACCTACCTACCTCCCTCATCTTCCCCATTTCAGGATTCCTACTCAATATCATTTAAAATATGTCAAATTTATAGGGCACTTTATGATACTGCCCCCAATTTACTCTCAGTTATGACCTATGATAGGCAGAGAGACTTTTTGTTTTTTGTTAATATGTTAATGTTTTTCACGGTTTACAATGTTATAATGTTTGTAATGAGATACTGTTTACGTTATCACCTGTCAAATGAATGTCTTTCTCCTGCAGAGGTGTACCCACCCATTTGTAAGATACATATATGTAATGGGCCCTTTATGACCTCACACACACAACCAAACAACATACACCAGCAAACATATCATGTCGCCCAAAATTAAGAACAATGAAACTCGTAAACTGACCCTTCTCACACAAAATGCTAAGGGACTCAGCTCACCCCACAAACGATCTAAAGCCCTTTTAGACAGGTAGACATATTATTCCTGCAAGAGACTCATTTTAAGAAAAGCAAGGAACCCAAATATCTTGGGAAAACATTCACCACTCACTATCACAGCTCCAACACCTCAAAAAGAGGTGGAGTCAGTATTTTACTGCATAAGTCTCTTCCCTTCACACATATCCAAACCTCTAGAGACACTGAAGGCCGATTTATAGGCCTAGTGGGTCTACTTTATGGTAGACCCATCACCCTGATAAATATTTACGCCCCAAATGCAAAGCAAGCCCCTTTCTTTAAACAAATATTTAACCGCATTGTAGACATCACAAAAGGACCTATCTTTGTAGCGGGAGATTTTAATGTCCCCATTCACCCCACTAAGGACAGCTCCAATCCCACAATAACGATACCAAAAAAGGTCACTAATGTACTATGGACAGGTTTGAGAAACCTTAACCTTCATGACACCTGGCGTTTTATCCACCAGGACACCCGGGACTACATCTTTTTCTCCCATCCTAACAGAACATATAGTCGTATAGACCCTGGTTTCTCAACAGCCGGGCCGTGGCCCATTACCGGGCCGTGATAGCCCTGTTGGTGGGCCCTGACCTGTCATGCCCCCACTGCACACTCTTACCCCACTGCACACAAGGGGCAGACTGAGACCAGTCAAGGCCCCAGGAAAACTGTCTCACACTGACCCAAATGTATTCAAATTTATGCAAATGAACATGGTAGCCTCTCTGCCCTAACCCCAACAGGCCCATCAACCTCCAGAGCCAGGACCCAAAACATTAAGGGCCAAAGAAAGGGCCCCCAACCTCCAGGGCCAGACCTCACACTCCATGTCCCTCACAGCGACAGACCCTCGGCAGGACCCCCACACTCCAGGGCCCCCACTAAACCCACATTGAACTGCTTAGTTACTGGGCCTTGAGGTCACTTTGGTTGAGAACCACTGGTATAGACTACATCTTCACAAATCAACCAGCCCTAGCTTTAGTCAACAGATGCGTTATTTCCCCCACATCATGGTCAGACCATTCAGCAGTAAAACTAAACATATCATGGACAAACACCCCACTATCATCATATACATGGAAATTAGATAACTCCCTTCTTAACAATCCAGACACAATTAAGAAACTCACTAGCACCATTGAAGAATATTTTAGATTGAATATCCCCTCAACGGCCAACAAATATACAATATGGGAAGCACATAAGTGCGTGCTCAGGGGCGAATTAATTAAATTAAAGGCTCATTTCCAAAAACTGCACCGACAACAATATAATGAACTATTAGACAACTTTGCCCGACTGGATTTGGCCCATAAACAATCCCCTACAAACCCTAATATACTGACCGACTTACAAAACGCTAAACAAGCATTGGACGGTTTCCTACAAATAGAATACCAGACGCTTTGCGCAAAAACTAACAGCATGTTTTATTACGAAAGCAACAGATCGGGCAAGTTATTAGCTAGAGCTTTGAAAAAAAAGAGATTGAAATCCTATATTAACGAAATACAAACACCTAATTGTCCCCACACCCTAAAAACTACTAAAGAAATTCTACAATCCTTCCATGACTATTATTCCACCCTATATAATATTCATAGAAATACACCTTCTCAAGACCCTACCCCAGATCTGATTTCTTATATCTCCAATGCACATCTGCCCACTATCACAACTGATCAACTTAACACCCTTAACAAACCCATTACCCAAAAGGAACTCCTCACGGCCATAAAATCACTCAACAACGGGAAAAGCCCAGGGCCGGATGGTTTCACTGGAAAGTACTATCACACCTTCTCTTCGCACCTCTCCCCTTATCTCACTCAATTATTCAACGAGGTAACAGACACTAACCCGTTCCCCCAATCAATGCTAGAAGCACAAGTAGTAGTGATCCCAAAGCCAGGTAAACCCCCTACAACGCCAGCTAACTTTCGCCCAATCTCCCTACTTAACATAGACATCAAACTTTATGCTAAAATATTGGCCACCCGCATTAACTTAATACTCCCAACAATTGTACATCTTAATCAGGCCGGCTTCACTCCTCTTAGAGAAGCTAAAGATAATACGACCAAGATTCTATTACTAATGGAACACACAGTTCACAACCACATCCCCTCCGTGTTCATTTCTATGGATGCGGAGAAAGCCTTTGATAGGCTGAACTGGCAATTTCTGAAGGAGACACTTACACAATTCGGCTTCGACTCAAACTTCACTGGAAAAATATTCTCCCTTTATAACAGCCCCCAAGCCAAAATAAAGCTGAACGATACCTTGTCCCAACCATTTTCAATCACAAACGGAATGAGACAGGGATGCCCCCTTTCCCCTATATTATTTATCCTTGCAATGGAAGTCCTAGCATCACATATTCGACACAATACAGACATACAGGGGTTCACAATTGCTCATCAGGAATATAAAGCTACCTTATACGCTGATGACCTCTTTCTCACATTGACACAACCCCATAACTTACTTCCCCCCCTCATTCAAACACTACACCTATACGGCAAATTTTCAAACTTCAAAATAAATATTACCAAATCAGAACTGCTCCCACTTGGACTGCAGGCGGGGGAAATCACTGCAATACAAGCACTCGCACACTTTCGCATACAACCGCGCACTATAAAATATCTCGGTGTGTATATTTCCCACCATACACAAGTCACACTGGACACCAATTATAAAGCCATAACCGACTCAATCCAAAATACATTGCGCTCCTGGAACAATAAACCAATCTCCTGGTTGGGCAGAATTAATTCGGTCAAAATGATTCTTCTCCCCAAATTACTATACCTCTTCCAAACACTACCGATCCCAATCCCCAAATCCGTGATACACAACCTTCAAAAATCCTTAATCTCCTATATATGGCAACACAAAAGACCTCGGATAGCTACTGCCACTCTCTATCGCTCCAAAGAGTTGGGCGGCCTCGGGATCCCAAATCTTACCCAATATAGACTGGCTAGCTTCTACACCAGAATAATACACTGGTGCAGACATTCAGTTCACAAAGAATGGGTTCTTCTAGAACACTCGTTGTCACATACTTCTCATCTGGGCAGCAAATGCTGGCTACAACCCTCTAAAAGAAACTTACCTACCAACAATCACTAGAGAAACATTAAAATTATGGGACACGTCTATAAAACAATATAACCATATCTCAACTGTACCCTCCCCACTAACACCCCTTTGTGAAAACCCAGATTCTCCAATACCATTCCCCACCCACACATCTCAAACACCTCACATTATAAACTCCTCTCCCTGCCTTACAGTCATTCAAAATGGGAAAATCAAACCCTTAACCGCACTCGCCCCCATCCTGGACAAAATACATATAGAATGGCTTAAATACCATCAACTTACAGACTTCCTTACCAAACATCCACATAAGCAACTACTTTTTCGCTCCCATACGGGTTTCGAAAGCAGCTGCATTTATGATACCCTACACAGGGGCTTTCTATCTTTTACATACCGATTACTTATGCAGCCGAGCAGCACGTCCCTCCCCTCGTACACACAAAAGTGGGAAACAGAGATTGACATTACACAAACCCCTAAGGAATGGCAAAAAATCTTCTCCTGCATGACAAAATCTTCCTCATCCATATATGTCATGGAAATGAATGTTAAGTTATTATATAGATGGTACTACACACCCCACTGGCTTCACACCATTTTCCCTACACACTCGCCGGAGTGTTGGAGGGGTTGCCAAAACATTGGCACCCCCACACACATCTGGTGGACGTGCCAAACAGCCCAAACATATTGGGAAGCTATCAGAGTCGAATTCGAAAAAGTTCTATCCCTAAGTCTCAAACTTGACATCTGGTTTTTCATCTTTAATAAATTTACCAAAATAACTTGTAAACTCCGACTAGCTTTACTGACTATCATGACAAACTCAGCAAAACGACTAATTCCCAAAAACTGGAAAAGTAATACACTTCCATCTATCCAGTTCTGGAGAGAAACAACCACTCAGTCTCTCCAACTAGAAAAATATCGCTTCACTCGTAACAAACGAATAGCCGACTATCACTCAATATACTTTTTGTGGGAGGAATACCTTAATCAGACACCCCCCACACTCAAAACCACCACCCGAACATCCACTTCTTAAACTCATATTCACTGACCACCCTTAGCTGACAGACCGGACGTCTTCTTCTATTACCTTAACTTGAACAGAAGGTCAATTTAAGAGCCCGATAATCAATGACACAACAATTTACGCCTCTGCAGGAACCATGTATGCATAAACATATATTTTATACATCCATTTGAATTGTTCATTATATTTTCTGATTCACTTAATTGCATTAATTTTTTTCTCATCTAGTTTAAATAACTTACCTATGCAATCTAAATTTGTCCATTGAACGATAAATATACCCACAACTCATATATGTCGAAAAAATGTATCATGTATATGGAATCATTGTTACCACACTGTTGCATATGTAACTATTTTAATTCTGCTTTGTATGCAATGATTTTATGTTCAATAAAGCTTTGGAATTTTTTTTTCCAATTTACTTCATTATTTTGGTATCATTTGTTGAATTAGCAGCAATGCACTATTGGGAGATAGCTGAACTCATCTTATGAGCCAATGACAAGAGGCATATATGAGCAGTTACCAATCAGCAACTACTTCCCAGTAGTGCATTGCAGCTCCTGAGCCTAACTAGGTACACTTTTCTACAAAGGATACCAAGATAAAGATACAAATGATAAAATAGAGGTACATTGGAAAGTTTAAATTGTATGCTCTGTCCGAATCCTGAAAGTTTCATTTTGATTTTATTGTCCCTATAATTAAAAACTTCATGTGGCTCAAATCCACAATAAGTTTTATTTTTATTCAATTTTCAGCACTAGGACACTCACCTTACCTGAATATCACTGTAGTCTGCAGCTATGTGCAGCTCTTAGAATATGTTTTACAGACAACCTTTTTGCTATGAGCTGATTCTTTTCCTGAAAGGCACTCAATGAAATGTCACTCTGCCTAAACATTGCATGACTCCCAACGCCAAACAGCTCAGATAATGAATAAGAACAGACCAATTATTCTCTGAGGTTTCTATGACAGGGACAGACATAGAGAAGCATTTCTAGCTTTTGTTTTTTTTTTCTTGTTTTTTTTTTTTAACCAATGTGCTGGCAGAGCAACAAAAGAATTACATTTTTATGCCCTATTTAGTCTGCAAAATGGTCCTTCTAGTCTCATCATCCCAGTAGAAGTGTCAGCTTGACAGTGTGATATCTGCTCACAATGCTTTTTCTACCATTTTCAATTAGATTGTATGGGATCTGTGTTACTTATGCGCGTGCATTTATTGGTAATTGGTGTTGCGCTGTAGAGTATGTTATTTTTTCCTAAGGACAACAATACCCTAGTTACCATGTTTGCTTTCTAGAATTAAAGTAACATGATAATCTTGCTCAATTATTATTTTTTGCTCTGAATGTGATAACATAAAATACTGTATGTCTGTATAATAAACGCGTGTTCAGTAACAATGTTTAACTTACTGCTCACTTAAAATGGTTACATTTAAACTGTTAAATTATTAAACTGTTTACAGATGGTAATTACATAGATTGTAATTAAAGGCACATTGCACTACTAAAAATACATGTTCTAATCGATTCTTATCAACAATATTGGATTTTTTTATTTTACCTAATTTAAAAGTGGTATCTAAATTCCTATATTCTTATACTTTAGGTTTTTTGAATATTTTATACAAAATTTTCGCCAAAAGTGTAAAACCGCACTGTTGTGAACGAGTTTTGTCTTTCCATAATTTCTCTTACTCTAAGTAGATTGTGCCAAGAGGTTCTGGGCATTGTAAAGCTCATGTGTTTATATGTGTTTATATTGTTTTAAATATTTTAATAAATACCCCATAAGCTTGGGAGGATTTGCGCTAACTTGCACGTATATTACAATTTGAAAGTAAACGCAACCGCATGAGCACAAACTAAATTTGCACTTGTCGGAAGACTGAAGGGTTAGGGATAAATAAAAAGTTGCACCAAACACAAAATAAATACTTTAAAATAAATTGTTACACTCAAATATACACTATCTAATAAAAAAATATTTATAGAAATATTAATTAAAAATTGTTAAAAGGTATGTGGCATATGACAAGGTGTTTGAATAGAAAGTGCAATAATATATATATCTACATACATATACATTTCTAAATATGTGTATGTATGTATATAAATACACATGTATATATGTGTATACATGTGTATTTATGTGTTTATAGGTGTATAAGTATACTGTATACATAAATATACATGTATATTAATAATATGTATACATTCCTGAAAATAAGAAAAATAATCTTTATTCAGATTTAATAACTGTGTATTGTTATTTTACATTCCAATGTTCTTCACATAAGAGAAAATGTTCTTTGTATTTATTAATTAATATATATATATATTGTGGAAAGGCCACTGCAAATATGGTCAGGCCACTGTATTTTGTATGAAACTTTTCTTTAATAAAAAGAAAGGGTATAATTCCCATTTAAATAAAAAATGCTTTTCAGCAGCAACAGAAAATACAAAAAACTCCTCTTAGGAGACTAACTAACAGTAGTTTCCCTAACTCCTATTACTGGTATAGTTACTCTGGCCCCAGTGAAAAACAAACAAACATTCACAGCTTTTACAAAACAAAACAGTTTTCTTACCAGACCTTTAACTTCCATGCAGACAGGTCCTTTACAGGTCTCAACATGCACCGTCCCTCCCAGTGCAGCCTGCTACTGAGACCTCGCCCTGCTTTCTCAGAGCTATCATATAGCCCTGGGCCTAATTAACAAGGAACAGGTGTACTAGCTAACAGAAAACCATTAACCACTTAACAACGGATAGATTGCTCTTTGTAACTTCTGACTGATATACACATGGTCCTGTACCCTGTCCCATATCCCCAGCATGACACAGGCATGTGAAGCGGCTGCCACCATCAGGGCATGTGCCCTTGACAGGGCATCAGCATTTCCATGAAGAAGACCTGCCCTGTGTCTCACCACAAAAGTAAAAGGTTGTAAGGATAAGAACCACCTGGTCATTGTAGAGTTTTTGGGTACCCTGAGCCTGTTCCAGGTGCTGGCAAACAAGAGGAACAATTTGAGCCAAACACTCTCTGATTTGTTCCACATGTTGCACCATATTAGTTCCTGGGACACCTTGTTCCTCTCAAGTTTCTTTCAGTATATCCAGAATACCACGAGGGTGCTTCCCGTACAGGAACTCAAACGGGGAAAAAACTGTGGAGCTTTAGGGAATCTCTCAGACAGCAAAAAATAAATAGGGAAGCAGTAAGTCCCAATCTCTTCCGTCCCTGCTAACCACTATTCTTAACATCCCTTTTAGAGTATGGTTAAATCTTTCTACTATTCCATTGATTTGGGGATGGTGCAATTAAGTTCTTAGGGGATGTATGTTAAACAGCTGGCATAACACCTTCATAATACATGAGACAAATGGCGTACCCTAGTCTGTAAGTATTTGCTTTGGTATGTCAACCCAGGATAAAATCTGAACCAGTTCCTTTGCTATAGTTTTGTCATTTGCCTTACATAGAGGAATAGCCTCCGGATACCGGGTTGCATAATCACCTATAACTAAAATGTACTGGTGACCTCAATTAGATTTTTCCTATAGGCCCACTAGCTCCATGCCAATCCTCTCAAATGGCACATCTATTATGGGGAGAGATATGAGTGGAGCCATTAACTTGGGCTTTGGTGACTTTGACACTCCGGACAAGAGGCACAAAACCTTTTAATCTCCTCATATACGCCTGGCCAAAATAATCTCCTGAGAACCTGTTTTTGAGTTTTTTCCACCCCCAGGTGTCCCCGCAAGAGGTGAGAGTGGGAAAAATCAAGCACCTTACTGGTACAGGAGGAGAGCACAACTAGTTGTTCAATCTCTTGACCATTGTCTGAGGTTACCCTGTAAAGGAGATAATTTTTTTGTGTGGACCTCTACGGTTACCTCCACTATGCTGCTCCTAGCATTCTGTAACAATGGATCACTTGCCTTGTCTCACCCAAACTATCACCGGAAGTATCCAATATTCTTGGATCACTTACACCAGCCTCACTATCATGGTCTTTGTCAGATTCTCTTTGTACAACCTCTACATCATCTTTGTGTTATTGTGTGGCCACACCTTTAGTGGACCGTTTTTTCCCTTTGTTTAACAATACTTTGTTTACAGCTTTATTAATTCTCAACCTACTCTCTCTGCACTCCCGTCTGGTTTTACCTCTTTTCATGTTATCAACATACAAGTGAGGGTGAGTGAAAGGAAGAATCTCAATCTCATCAATAACAGTACCTTCTTGATCACCTACAGATTCTTCCTGTTTAGAAGTTATTGGCAACTGCAACAGGGAGATGAAGTCAGGGAAGTTCCTCCCTATGACTAGGGGATAGGGTAATTGAGTTACTACTACTGCTGAGATCTTTACTAGTCTTCCTTGCATAAAAACCTCTACACTGACAGTTAGATATTGTACAGTGCACCCGTGAATGCAAAGCACCCCTATTGTTTTATGTTTTTGTACATTAACAGGCTTGATTAAGCCACCTGCCACCAAAGTCAAGACACCATCAGAGTCAATTAGTGCCTCTACTTCTTGATTGTTCATAAGGACTGTAACTCTATAGGTATTTGAACTTTACACCAGTCCAGCTAAACATAACAGTCCACAAAAGTTTATAGGATCCTCCACTAGTCCACACTGCATTTGTTCTGCGGGGTTAGGACACCTCGCCCTAACATGTCCTTTTCTACCATACTCAAAGCAGATTATAGTATTTCCACCAAAGTGATCATCTTTCACTTCAGTGTGGTCCCTAGAGTCTGTTCTGTGCAAAAGCACTCCCAATTCTGCCCCAGCTTCAGGCTCATTCTCGGGAATCAAAGCAAACGCCTTAGTGGAACACTTTTCAAAGTCCTTTGCAGACAGATATCATTCTACTTGAGCTACCATGTTATCATAAGTTGTAGGGTGTCCTTGACTGACCCATTCACGTAGACCATGGGGAAGCTCTCTCAAAAATCTGTCTAGCACCAGGTTCTCCACGATTTGTGGAGGACTTTGACTCTCTGGTTTGAGCCATTTCTGGGCCAGATGAATTAGATCAAACATCTGTGACCTGGGAGCCTTTCCTTCATTAAATTGCCATTTATAGAGCCAGTGAGCAATTACAGTCGCTGTCACCCCCAACCGGGCCAGAATTTCAGCCTTTAATTTTGGGTAGTCTGCAGCAGCCTCCTCTTCCAGGTCGTAATAAGCTTTTTGTGCTTCTTCAAGGAGGAAAGGAGCAATTATACTGGCCCACTACTCTGGAAGCCAAGTTTCACAGGTGGCCATTCATTTAAACGTGAGCAAGTAGGTCTCCACTTTATCATCTGGAGTCATTTTCTGAAGACAGCTGCTGGGCCTGTATCCTGCTTACCCCTCCAGCTTGTGCAGCTACCCTTTGGGTACTAAGGCATTCCAGGATCTCTATCTTTGTTTCGCTTAAAGCTCCAATTTGTCTAGCTAGAAGCCTGTTAGTTTCCTGTTGGGCTGCTACAGAAGCTGCAGCTTGCCTGTTAGTCTCCTGCTGCACCGAAATAGCCTGTAGCAGGGCCTTTACAATATCCTCCATTTTTTTGTGTGGGTTCCGGCTCTTGTGTCAGTTGAGCCGGTGGGACACCAATTCCACTTCTGACACCATTTGTGGAAAGGCCACTGCAAATACGGTCAGGCCACTGTATTTTTTTTTTTTAAATAATTTTTATTGAGGTTATTATATAGTAATAGGGCCCTCAATTCCCCCTGTTTTTGTCTGTAAAATGTTGTCGTATTGTTTCTCCATTGTACTGTTATCCTTGTACCCATGGGCAGTGCTGCGGAATCTGTTGGCGCTTTTTAAATAAAGAATAATAATAATACAAAGATTAGATATACATGTAATATGTATGTTCAATGACACGCTTTCTGCAATTAAAACAATGAGACAGGGTACATGAATATTGTGCAAAATTATACAATTAACTTTTTGTTTTTTGTTGTTTTCCCTGTAGGATACAGATATCACAGTAATTATAGTAATAATCAATCAAAACTGAAATCTCTTTTTGAATAATACAATATAATAAAATATAATAAAATATAATATGTCTCTCTCAAGTTACCTTGGGCCACTCAAGGACCCCAATATGCTGTAATTATTTATAGAGAGAATATGATAAACAGTAGTTTTGGATTGAAAAGCTTTAGCTCAATTTGTAGGTAGTATTGAAAATTGTGAAAGTGCGGCATAGGTTAGATAAGCCGCATAGTCAACCCTCCTAAGCTAGGAGGTATATTATGGAGGGGGGGGGAGGAGGTTATATGTAAATATGAAAGGTAGCATATACAACAAAGGTGTAGGTCCAGCCTGCACTAGACATATATCGCATTCTATGAGGTAAGGCTGCACAAGCCAATAAAGCTGCGGTCATAGCAACAAATTCTGAGTTTGACATATGATACCATATGTAGAAAGCGAAGAGCTTAACAGGTATACTGGTGATACCAAATAATAGTTAAAGTTCAACTGCAAGCGCTATAAGCGAGAGAAGTACAATAAGCACATCGTGCAAAGTAAACCAAGCACTACACGGGGGAGGAGGGATAAGAGTCTAGTCAGTTAGCTATTCAGGATAACTATTGTAACTTTTTAACTATTATAACATTTATAGGGCCTTTTTTATAACAAAGGAACCATAGGGCTTATTGCAATATTTCAGTTGAGTTACTAGCGATCAGTAAGTTGCGATAGAGGTAAACCCTCAATGGAAAAACCATAAGCTAGATTCACTGTTTTAAAATAAAGAACGGCAACCTTTCAAGAACATACAAATTCTTCCTTCTAAATTTTTGCATTGTTACACTAGCGTGTATGACCGTATCCTGAGGAATAAATCTCAAAATACCAGGGAACGCATCAAAGGGTAAGTATCAAATAGCTTGGGATAACAAGGAAAAACACAAATAAAGTCTGAAGGGCAACACCAAGAAATTGTGGGTCTGCCAATGGTCTCAGTGAAACTCATAAGATAGTTCTGAATGGCTAATATGTGGACATGGCTACGTGCGATACTCTTTAACTAAATCTAGGACAGTGTTGTAGTAGTGATACCGCTAAAAGGTTTTCTTATAAAGAATCAGATGCGAGTTTCGCTTTAAGTACAGAGTGGGCAGTCTCAAAGCAAAGGGAATATTACTAAACTAGGTGCATGGAAACATCTATCTACGGGTTATTAGGAATGGACTTGAGTAACTTAAGTTTAGTTAACAACTACAGTAGTTTGGGCAGTCATGTACATCTCAGTGAAAACCTTTCAAGGAAACTAGGGGATTTAGGTTCAAAGTCAGACACTAAGACTGGGAAAATAAGTCTAGAGAACAAATAAACCAATCTGTAGGCTGTCAGGTGGGTGTCCAATGTAAACCTCCAATACCTTCAATCCTGATCAGTAAACTCTGTATATGTGGCATATCATAACACACTGACTGCTATATAATGTATAAGATCACCAGTTTATATTAGGGTCCGAGCATGCTCCGCTGCCTCGGCTGCTGGCAGCTAAGCAGTAACTTCCGGATTTAGGACTAAATATGTATTGTAATACGTTGAGAGAGTATAGAAATGTGTTATCCAGTCATATAATGTAGGTGGCGCTATGGAGTTGAGCCTGAAAATACATATAAAAGACCTCATGTATAAAGACAATATGCGTATTACGTAATCCCCTGTGTTCTATAAAGTAACTTAAAAAAATACTCTGCCAGTATGCTATATATATCATAGAGTCACATTTATAATTGACCACCATGTTTCACCTATGCTATGCAGATAAGTTGAGGTAATGTGAAAAACTAGCTGCGATTTAAGCATAATAACACAATAAACACCTTAGTATGTCAGGAAAGGATAGGCATATGTATGTCTCAAATCTCCTAGTAAATAATATCTAAATCCAATTCCGGGCTCTAAATAGTGTATTGAGCTACCACAATGCAAGAAAGAAAGAATATAATAAACGGCAGGAGAGAAATAGAAGACTGTGTAAACTGTGGCTTTAATAACGAGCCTCATCAAGTCCATATAGTAAGACTGTCATTTCTCATCATAAGTTGCGCTTGGGACTAATCACCTCTCGCAATGTGGGAAGCACACCGATGGCTACACTATTCCGGTTTTGTTGACCCGTCTTGTGTGGTTCCAGCATCTGTTCTGCCTGTAGTCCTGCCATTTTACCAGTGCGCATCCCTGCACAAATGACCACAAACCAGTATCCCCCAGCCGGACAGATTCGGAACGGGAAGCGGGCAAAATCAAAGGTGTATCCGTAAAGAGTGTCCAAAGTCCATGTCCCGAGTAGTTATCAAATCAGTGGGGCGTATATCCTTTGTTCGCTCAACGCTAAGTAGGTCAAAGCCATATCTAGCTTCAAATCTGGAACCAAAAGAAACTGAGCAGATATAATTGAATTTAGTATTGCTGGCCGTCCTTTCATGTGCCGGTCGGGGTTTGGACAATGCTCTTCCTGCATGTTGCTCATTTGCATGAGGAATTTCAATCTGTAATGTCCCCAGTAGGTCCTCACTCTCCTCAGTTACCACCTGTATATTGCCAGCTGTATCAGCAATGTCCGTGTTCGCTATAGGGCCCGTAGCATTCGCCATTGTCCACATTGCATCAGTTTCCCCCATAGCATCAGCGCTACATGCAGGAAGCAGGCTATCTAGGCTGTTGTGCATCCTCTCTGCGAAGCACTAGAACCTGCTGATAAAAGTCCTCCATATTGAGATGTGTAGTACAGAGTTCTCCATGCATCAGACAACAACTGTAATGTCGACAGTCACCGCTACCTCATGGTCATTGCAAGCAGCTGAGGTCCAAATAAATGCTGTAGTAATTATAAAGTCTCATCAAATGGGTTTTTATATAAGTTACTCTGCCCAAATGAAGTTGTAGATCAGACACTTTGCTGTAATTTATTGTTTACACCTCCAACTCAAATTGTTTTTCAGGAGCTCATGAAATGCGCGTCTTGTTTCTGCTTTGGCTGGCTCCGCCCCCCAGGCCACTGTATTTTGAATGAAACTTTTCTTTAATAAAAGTAAAACAGTCTTTTTCCAGAGTCAGGGTATACTTCTCCTTTAAATGAAAATGCTGTTCAGCAGCAAAAGAAAATACAAAACAAAAAGGCCTACTCCTGTTAGGAGACTGACTAACAGTAGTTTCCCTAACTACTATTACTGGTCCAGCTACTCTTGCCCCAGTGAAAAACAAAGAAACATTCACAGCTTTTACAAAACAGTTTTCTCATCAGACCTTTCACTTCCATGCAGACAGGTCCATTACGGGTCTCCACATGCACCATCCCTCCCAGTGCAGCCTGATACTGAGACCTCGCCCTGCTTTCTCAGCGCTATGATATAGCCCTGGGCCTAATTAACAAGGAACAAGTGTACTAGCTAACAGAAAACCATTAACCACTTAACAACTGGGATAGATTGCTCTTGATATACACATGGTCCTGTTACTGTACCCTGTCACAATATATTGGTCTATGTCTGTATATATTCATATAGATAAATATAGCTATAGATATATATTTAAAAAAACCCAACATATATCCTAAGTGAAGAACATAAAATATTTATTGCTCACTTCGGTTTAGCGCTTTAGGTCTAACGCAAGTAATATTTTTGAAGTTGCACTATCCATTGAAGTCTATAGAGAGAAGAAGTTAGCAAGGCTGTGGTATCTGAAGTTCTACAGTTAGTGTTCATCAGGTTTCACTTGCACGCTAATGTTTTATTTTCAACTTGTAATAAGTGCACTATCCCGTGAAACTTGTTATACGCAAACTATCCTGCGTACGTTAAAAGTTTATTTTCAGCGTCATTAGCGCTCATGCGCTATTATCACTCAAATTAAAAGTGGTGAGTAAAATGTCAATCTTGACCACTGCTTTTACTTAAACAATTTACAACAACCGGGGTACTAAGTGTAACTAGAATACATAGAACGTAGCTTGAGAATAGGCAGCACTCACCAGATTTTCTAAAGTAAGATAAAACGTCACCTTTATTTAATTCATGTAATCCAAATGTTTTGTTGTCCATACTGACACCTTTTACAATGGTAACAGATCAGAATAGAGACAGAGGTGTAATCTGTTCAAATAATTCCGGCTATTTATACGCACAAGTATGTCACCCCTGTCCCGCCACGTAGGAATCAATCACATCACATATATGTCAGACGTGCACAGGTGAAAAATTAGGTTTGGCTGAATCTTTTGGACCAAATATTCAGAAAATTTAGTTTTATAAATATTCGGCTGACGTGCTATTCGGTTTTCATTTTGGTTAAATGAAACGAATACTGAATGTTCGTAGAAGATTTACATTAATTTTCATTAGACTAATGTAAATGTTCCTTTGCTACAGGTAAAGCATGACAAACTTACCTTTAGCGCACTGAAGAGAAACGCTAATCCTGACAATTCTTCACAGAGCCCCTGGGCACGCTAATAGGAGGCTCATCACGGCAGATCTCAGGGCCTGCACTAAAGGACCTTTACCTTTAAAGCAGGCCATGGGATCCGCTCCACTAAGCACCTATTAGAGCACCCAGGGAATATTTGAAGGAGGGTCAGTATTAGCGTGGCTCTCCAGCACACTAGAGGTAAGTATTTTTAACCTCTAAAGGTAATTTAAAGGAGAAGGATCACAAAACTAATAAGGGGAAAGGAGAATTTAAGCTATGCGGAGAGGCTAGACAAACTGGGTCTGTTTTCTCTAGAAAAAAGGCACTTGAGAGGTGACATGATTACTTTATATAAATATATTCAATGCCCATATACAGAGATGGCAGAAGCTCTGTTTATTCTAATAAAATTGTTTGTGACAAGAAGTCACAATTTAAGGCTGTAGGAAAGGAGATTTAATCTCCTGCAACAGAAACTTTTTTCCACTGTAAGAGCAATAAAATTGTGGAAGTCATTACCAAAGGAGGTAGTGAATGCCAATACCTTAGATACATTTAAAAATGGTTCGGATACATTTCTGGCTAGAAACAGAATTCAGGGATATGACTGTATGGGTCCTATTTATCGAGCTTGATGCCCCGTGTTTCTGGTGAGCCTTCAGGCTCAGACATCGCCTGATTTCCGGCGACAGACATCGCCGGAAATCAACCCGATCCAATAAGATCGGGTTGATTGTCACCCCCCACTGAATCTGGCCCGTGAATCTGCAGGGGGTGGTATTGCACCAGCAGTTCACAAGAACTGCTGGTGTAATGATAAAAGCCGAGAGCATATGCTGTTGGCATTTATCGATGTGCAGCGGACATGATGCTCAATATCGGATCATGTCTGCTCGCACTTTCTTAAATAGGCCCCTTTGTGTTAAATGGGCCACCTTTTAATGGGATTAATTTAAGATCAACTGAAGCTTTTTTGTGAGTATATTAGATTTGTATAGGTTGAACTTGATGGACTTCAGTCTTTTTTTCTACCTCATCTACCATGTTACTATGTTACTATGTAAATGAATACTGAAGAATCTCATCAGTATTTCTTTGTTTTCTGTCAATTTTGTGGTGCATTAGTTTGGATATTTGTATCATGAAAATGACAAAAACATTTAGTTAACAAATTTGAATTCTTATTGTGTGTGTGTGCATGTGTATGTGTGTATACAGCACATAATACATATGTATGTGCATCTAGGTATGTGAGCAGTGTTGTAAACATATTTCAATACAAAATCCTAGTTTTAAAGTAAGTTAAGAACACTATTTGACCTTCGGATTAGTTATTGAGCAATATAGCAGCCATTATTTTTTCAGCCCAATCTCATTGCAATGTATTATGTGAGGGATCTAGCACACCTGAGCCATCCAACATGCAGATTTTAGCGCACCCTAGACTGTTGCTAATGTATTTCTTTCTACTAATAGGACCACTAAGCACAGTTTAATTCCATAATCAATAAATGTATAATAAAAAGACAATGCAAAAGCACTTAGCAGGTTTTTTTTTGAGAAATGTCAGTTACATTTTCCTTCCTAATGCATCATGTGACAGCTATCAGCCAATCACAAAATGTATATAGATATATCCTGAGAATTTTGCACTTGTTCAGTAGGAGCTGGTGTCACAGAAAGTGTGTTTATAAAAAGATTATGCACATTTAGATAATGGATGTGAATTGGAATGTTGTTTAAAATTGGGTGCTTTATCTGAATCATTAAAGTTTAATTTTCACTTGACTGTCCCTTTAAATGATTGCAAAGACTAAAAGGAAATATTGATTGAGCTTGTTATTTAATTTTTGTGCTCCACTTGTAATCTGAGTTATATTCTCTAATATTTTCATGTCCCTTTTAAATAGGTGTTCTGCAAACATCAAAGACACACTTTAGACACTTCAATTGCTGGATACCATCTATCGTGTTAAAAAATAAGAAAACTGCATATTGAAAAATAAATGATTTGGAACTGAAAGAGGCGCAGCTTGTTAAAGAACAAACTCAAATACCAATAACTTAGACTTAAAATTATTGCTGACAAACAAAATGTGTCCAACTTTATCAGCTAGAAATATAAATGACATATTCATGTATAAGAAAGTTATATATTTTTAGTTTCAGTGGTTATTTATTTTAAATAGAAGCCATATATTTTTCTGTAAAATGAAAAATAACTACTTTTTCTTATCAGTCCATAATATCACCGATTATGTTCATTCTCTCTCTGAGACATTTTCACACATCTCTTAATGCTTTATAGAATATTCCAAACAAATAAATGTGACTCAGATGCCATCAACACAAATCTGTGTTTGTCACCTTGTAATTTTGTTTCCTAGGGAATTTGTGAATAGATTTGAAGACCTACAATGAGCACGGTTGTGATCTTAATAGAACCAAGAAACACCCTTTATAGCGAGGGAAAGATTTTTATTATGATTTTGAAAGCAGTGGCTGTATATATTCCTATCACATAAATGGCATATTTCCTCTATCCCTGCCAGTTCCTATATACTAGGTATTCGGGCATGGACATCTGGTGGGGAACAACAAGGAGCAAATTCCCCTCTCTCTGGAATTTTGCTCTTTACGTGTAAATGTTAGCACCTACTTGACTTTCTGTTTTGATACATTAGGGACAGTATACTGTAAACATTTGTTTCCCTTAATGTGTTTCCAATAACTTTTTTTAACCAACTACAAGTATAAAATGTATGAAAATTTGCTTTTTTTAAGGTTTATTTGTGTATATAAATTAGCTGATTTTGTGTTGTGAAGCCAGAACCTAATAAAATGGGTTGAGCTTGTAGGCATAATCAGATCTCATTACGTATTCACATTGTGTACATATACATGCTTCTTTATCTTATATCTGTCCGTAAACCAAAGACCAATACTTGAAGAGAACATTGGAAAATTAACATTTTATTTCCTTATCTCTTCTATACCTCACTGGAAATGTAAATTATTCTTCTGGCTGTGTTTACACAGCTTATCCATAGTTTGGACCTAAGGCCAGAAACTTTCAGAATATGCTAAATCAACTATTTCAAATGCCAATATAAGGGTAATGGAAATATTTGTAAACAATTTAATATACTTCAGCAGGTAAAGTGGATCATTGGAAATAAATTAAAAAAGTTTTTGAGTAAACTATCTCTTTAAATTAAAATGCAGCTGATTTTTATATAAAGCAACTCTGTTGCACAATTTGCTACTGACTTAATTGTTCGCAGGATAGTGAATAAAAATAATTCACACACTATTAGTACTAATATAAAGTAAATAATTAAAAAGTGAAAAAGACAAACAATCACCTAGATTATGTGTTTTGTGTTAGAGGCTGTGCGGTGCTAAAAGGATTGAGCTTGCATTCTATTGGCTGTTACAATCAGCCAATAGAATGCGAGCTCAATACTATTGGCTGATTGGATCAGCCAATAGGATTGAACTTCAATCCTATTGGCTGATTGCATCAGCCAATTGGATTTTTCTACCTTAATTCCGATTGGCTGATAGAATTCTATCAGCCAATCGGAATCTAAGGGACGCCATATTGGATGACTTCACTTAAAGGAACCGTCATTTAGTAAGAAGACGTCGATTGAAGAGGATGCTCTGTGCCGGATGTCTTGAAGATGGACCCGATCCGCGCCAGATTGATGAAGATAGAAGATGCCGTCTGGATGAAGACTTCTGCCCATCTGGAGGACCACTTTGCCCGGCTTGGATGAAGACTTCTCCCGGCTTCGTTGAGGACTTCAGCCCGGCTTAGATGAAGGCTTCTCCCGGTAAGTCGATCTTCAGGGGGTTAGTGTTAGGTTTTTTTAAGGGTGTATTGGGTGGGTATTATTTTTAGGTTAGGGCTTTGGGCCGTAAAAGAGCTAACGGCCCTTTTAAGGACAATGCCCATCCAAATGCCCTTTTCAGGGCAATGGGGAGCTTAGGTCTTTTTAGTTAGTATTTTATTTGGGGGGTTGGTTGTGTGGGTGGTGGGTTTTACTGTTGGGGGGTTGTTTATATTTTTTTTTAGGTAAAAGAGCTAATTACTTTGGGGCAATGCCCTGCAAAAGGCCCTTTTGAGGGCTATTGGTAGTTTAGTTTAGGCTAGGGTTTTTTTTTATAGGAAAAAACAGAAAAGAAACAGAAGCGCCCACCGCATCTAAGTGCAGATTAAACGTATGATTTAATATAATAAAATTGACAAAAGAATAACACTCACAATGTTAAAAACAAATACAGGCCTTGTATAATAACTTTGAAGAAGTTACTGGTTATGTAGTGTCCCGCTGCGATCCTTCCAAGATGGAGACTCCGCGTCTCAGCCAGATGAGGGTGTGTAAACCGTTGGACCAATCAGGTGTGTCCTCGGATAAAGGTTATAATAGACACCATCTATCTGTGTCATGTGATACTGGAGCCTTATCTCATTGGTTGTAATGTATATCAGCTGACTTTGTTCTATCAAATCCCCAGTCTATCAGCGAAGGTCGTGTCCCGCGTTGCTAGGGGGCGGCAAGATGGCGGCTTGTAGGGTGCTCGGGAAGCATGGAAGTAATGCCCTGCAAACCGGTTACTCTTCCTTACACACCAATATTTTTTTTTTATAGGGATATTAGATTAGGTGTAATTAGTTTAAATATCTTGTAATTTGTTTATTATTTTCTGTAATTTTGTGGTGGGGTTTTGTTTGTACTTTAGCTAATTTAATTTATTTAATTGTATTAGGTTAGGTTTTATTTTACAGGTACTTTTGCATTTATTTTAGCTAGGTAGTTATTAAATAGTTAATAACTATTTAATAACTATTCTACCTAGTTAAAATAAATACAAACTTGTCTGTAAAATAAACATAAACCGTAAGCTAGATACAATGTAACTATTAGTTATATTGTAGCTATCTTAGGGTTTATTTTAGAGGTAAGTATTTAGTTTTAAATAGGAAAAATTTAGTTAATGATAGGAATTTTATTTAGACTTATTTAAATTATATTTAAGTTAGGGGGTGTTAGGGTTAGACTTAGATTTAGGGGTTAATAACTTTAATATAGTGGCGGTGATGTTGGGGGTGGAAGATTAGGGGTTAATAAATGTAGGTAGGTGGTGTCGATATTAGGGACGGTAGATAAGGGGTTAATAATATTTAACTCATGTTTGCAAGGCGGGAGTGCGGCGGTATAGGGGTTAATATGTTTATTATAGTGGCGGTGAACGTTAAGGGCGGCAGATTAGGGGTTAATAAGTGTAGGTTGGTGGCGGCGGCATTGGGGGTGGCAGATTAGGGGTTAATAAATATAATGTAGGTGTCAGCGATGTTGGGGGCAGCAGATTAGGGGTTCATAAATATAATGTAGGTGGCGGCGGTGTCCGGAGCAGCAGATTAGGGGTTAATAATTTTATTTTACTTTTTGCGATGCGGGAGGGCCTCGGTTTAGGGGTTAATAGGTAGTTTATGAGTGTTAGTGTACTTTTTAGAACTTTAGTTATGAGTTTTATGTTACGGCGTTGTACCATAAAACTCTTAACTACTGACTCTGGACAGGAGAGGGTGTACCGCTCACTTTTTGGCCTCCCAGGACAGACTCATAATACCGGCGCTATGGAAGTCCCATAGAAAAAAGACTTTACGAAGTTTACGTAAGTCGTTTTGCGGTAAGGCCAAAGAAGTGTGCGGTGACCCTAAACCTTCAAGACTCATAATACCAGCAGGCGTAAAAAAAGCAGCGTTAGGACCTCTTAACGCTGTTTTTTTACCCTAATGCACAACTCATAATCTAGCCGAATATGTGCACATTCAAAATAGTAAAAAATAAAATGAGAAAAGTTTTACCAAAAAAATTAGTATAAGTCCCTCTGAGGAAATGTGCTTGATGCAAACTTTCAGTTGCACTATTTTTCTCAAAAGATAAAAATAAACATGACACTGTGTTAACTTTACTTTATGTGTATATCCCCAACGGACAGTTAAAATGTATTGTTCACATTAAAACAAAACAAAGTCACTTAGAAATCCTTTTTTTTGTTTTCCTTTCTTCTTATAGCCCAAATATTGTTTTCATCTGGGTTCCCTCAGACTTCTTAAGGTTTGAAGAAATCTTTGGTCAGTGTTTAGCAGTAACACCGTATTCCCTGAAGTTACCAAAGGTAGATTTTAACTTGCAGGGTCAGGAGAAAAGTTTAAAGTTGCAGGGTCACACAGCTTTGTGACAGTAGTAAATGAAGTTTAGTAGAGTGTAGCAGGTCCCATTCAACGCGTTTCACCCTTCTGGGCTTTATCAAGAATGCTTATCCTGCTAGCTTCTGGCTTTTTAAAGGTATGAATGTGTTTTGATTGGTTCCTTCATTTCCTTTTGATTTCTATCAACACCTGTGTGGCTTCCAATGTAAAGGTGGACTTTATTTAAGTTGGTAATGATTGTTTCTGTGTTGTTATTTAGTTACATGATACACAAGGAAGAGAACTTATCATTTCTGCTTTATTAGCATTCACACAATTCAACTTATATATTTCAATTCTAAAGTGCCTTTATTAGATAATATACATTTAGATCGTGCAAACTTAAAATTACCTAAACTGAAACGAAAATATAAGAATCAGAATTACCATTCCCATATCTAGAATTATTGTAAGTGGGTAAAAATTAATGATATATATATATTCCTTTTCAACAAAGGATAGTAAGTTCAACAATTTATAAATTTGTAACAATTTAAAAATGGACGAAACGAAAATATAAGAATCAGAATCATCATTTCCCATATCTAGAATTATTGTTAGTGGGTAAATGTTAACGATATATACATATTCCTTTTCAACAAAGGATAGTAAGTTCAACAATTTATACATTTGTAACAATTTAAAAATGGACGAAACGAAAATATAAGAATCAGAATCATCATTCCCATATCTAGAATTATTGTTAGTGGGTAAAAATTAACGATATATACATATTCCTTTTCAACAAAGGATAGTAAGTTCAACAATTTATAAATTTGTAACAATTTAAAAATGGACGAAACGAAAATATAAGAATCAGAATCATCATTCCCATATCTAGAATTATTGTTAGTGGGTAAAAATTAACGATATATACATATTCCTTTTCAACAAAGGATAGTAAGTTCAACAATTTATAAATTAACAATTTAAAAATGGATGTACAATTAAATCAGAAATTATCAATCCCATAACTAGAGTTATTGCTAGTGGGTAAAAATATGGCTTATTCAATTAATTTATTTATTTTAGGGGGATAAAAATTCCTTTTTAATTACTAGAAAAATGAATTTATATAGGGCTTGTACTATCTTTGCCCAAGATAAATTGAAATGTTATTGCTTATTTAATGTATGTGAGTATTTTCTATATAAGTGGCTGATTTAACCTGGAAAATGTTCGCATATTGTAAGAGACTTTTATAAGAAGGGGGGAAATGTCTATCTCAGAGTTCAAGCCTCCAGGTTGGAGGGTATTCATTAGGTATATAATTTCAGCTTCTGCCTTTAGGAGTTTATTTTCCCAGTTTCCCCCTCTCCAGTCGGGGTGAACTTTTTTAATTCCCCAATATTTAAAATCTTTAAGGTTGTTGTTGTGTACTTCCCTAAAGTGGCGATAGATATAAGGGTCAAGGTTACCCCTATCTATGCAAGAGAGGTGCTCCCTTATCCTTTCACGGAGCATTCTGGTTGTTTCTCCTATGTAAATTTTTTGACATGAACATTGAATGGCGTAAATAACGCCTTTATCTTGACATCTAATTGTGTCTCTTATTTTGAAAGTAAAGTTTCCACTTTTTGATTTTAAAATCTTTTGTTTACTACTAAATTTACAGGCCCGGCATCTAAAACAGGGGAAAAAAACCATTTAAAGGATTTCCGTCTAGGCACCTTTGAGTGTCTTTCTTCTTTATGCTTTTCAATTGACTGGGAGCTAGTAGGCTCTTCAAATTCTGTGCTTTCCTATATATTATTTTTGGGTTTTCCCCCACTTTTCCCCCTATGATGGGATCAGTTTGTACTAAGTGCCAATGTTTTTTTAAAACTCTTTGGATGTTTAGGTTGTCATGACTGAACTCAGTTATAAAGGGCACATTAATTTCATCTCGATTTTCTTTGATATCTTTTGTTTTATATTCTAAGAGGTCCCTCCTTACTTTCTTATCTACCACTTGTTTAGCTTCATTGATTACTTCTGGACTATATTCTCTTTCTAAGAATTTCCTTTCTAAGATCTTTATTTGATCCCATACAAATCGTAACTTTTTTGAGAACCATAACTATAACCACTATAGAAGACAGGATGATTATTATGAAGAGCATAACCAACCAAGGGGCCACATAGCATATAGTTATTGGCCAAATGACAATAAACCAAGATACCAGGGGTACAACAACCGTAATAGAGATTGGGAATATAGAAATAATAGAGAACATAATTACAACACACGAATACAAACAGAACCTGAAAAAGAATGGAGAATAGACACCACGAATAGATTTACACTATTAGAAGAGAAAGAACAACAAAAAAACATGAATTATTTTTTAGAGATGAGCCCACAAAGACCCAGCACTTCAAAACAAACAGAACATTCAAAAGACCCACCAGTGGGAATGAGAAAAAGAATAAGAGAGGATGTAGAGGAGGAAAAAGAAAAAGACAGGGAAATAAAAAGAGTGAAATAAAAATACAACAAAAAAGTGGCATTTTCAATATTAGTAAAAAAACTTTAACCACAGAGGAAGAAAGAGTGTTAAACTTAGGCCTTAGCTATGCTCCCTCTACGAGATTAAACAAATTCAACACACACATACATGTGAGCCAGTTTGTAAGGAAGTTAACCTTGAAAAAATATTTCCTACGGGATCCAATAGAGAGAAATTGGCAACAACCAAAAGAGACACCCACCATATCGCCTATGGCCTCAAATAGTAACATAGTAATACCACAAGTAATTCATTCAAAAATGAAACCGAAATCCACTTTTTATCCGACAAATGAAAAAGGAAGGAATATTGAATTATTCGAAAAATTGGTTCAGGAAGATATTAAGAAAATAAAAACTAACAATAAGATACCAAAAAATTTAACTTACAAAGAAAGAACAGTTCTTAAAGAATTGCAAAATGATACCAGCATAGTAATTAAACCGGCAGATAAAGGGGGTGGGGTTGTAATCATGGACAGAGATAAATATATAGAAGAAGCACAAAGATTACTTAATGAAGGGGATACATATCAGGAACTAAAACTAAATCCAACCAAGAAATTTCTGGGTGAACTAACCAAATTATTAGAGGATGCAAGAGAAAAACAAATTATAAATAAAAAAGAATTTGATTTTCTATTTACAAAATTTCCAAAAATACCAATTCTATATTTCTTACCAAAGATTCATAAAAATCTAAATAATCCCCCCGGTAGACCCATAATATCGGGTATTAACTCCCTCACCTCCAACCTCTCGAAATACATAGATGGATACCTACAGGGCTATGTTAAAAAATTACCCTCTTACCTAAAGGATACCACTGACATCTTGAAAAAATTAGAGGTAATTAAGTGGGAATCACACTACACATTAGTGACATGCGATGTTTCGTCGCTTTACACCAATATAAGTCATGATTTGGGACTGATGGCAATCTCAAATACCCTAGATAGGGACAACAAACTATGTATGGAACAAAAGAAATTCATAGAGGATGGAATAAAATTCATCCTAGGCCATAATTATTTCTCATTTGAGGACAAATTTTACATTCAAAAGAAGGGAACAGCTATGGGCACAAGATTCGCACCCAGCTATGCCAATCTCTTTATGGGATATTGGGAGGAAGGTTTCTTCCCTAGGCATAGTCTGGGCGCGGATCTTGTGCTCTATAGCAGATACATAGATGACCTGTTCTTTATATGGGGGGGTAGTGAAACTGATCTAAACACTATTCTGACAGATATGAATAAAAATGAAATGGGACTATCCTTTACCAGTAACTATAGCAAAAGCCAAATCACCTTCTTGGACTTAGATATCGAAATTGTAGAAAACCAATTAATAACCAAAACACATTTTAAAAAGGTGGATGCCAATAATCTAATCCATTATAACAGCTGCCACATGAAAAAGTGGAAAGACAATGTCCCTAAAGGGCAATATTTAAGAATTAAACGGAATTGCTCAAGAATGACAGATTATCAGGATCAAATAAAGATCTTAGAAAGGAAATTCTTAGAAAGAGAATATAGTCCAGAAGTAATCAATGAAGCTAAACAAGAGGTAGATAAGAAAGTAAGGAGGGACCTCTTAGAATATAAAACAAAAGATATCAAAGAAAATCGAGATGAAATTAATGTGCCCTTTATAACTGAGTTCAGTCATGACAACCTAAACATCCAAAGAGTTTTAAAAAAACATTGGCACTTAGTACAAACTGATCCCATCATAGGGGGAAAAGTGGGGGAAAACCCAAAAATAATATATAGGAAAGCACAGAATTTGAAGAGCCTACTAGCTCCCAGTCAATTGAAAAGCATAAAGAAGAAAGACACTCAAAGGTGCCTAGACGGAAATCCTTTAAATGGTTTTTTCCCCTGTTTTAGATGCCGGGCCTGTAAATTTAGTAGTAAACAAAAGATTTTAAAATCAAAAAGTGGAAACTTTACTTTCAAAATAAGAGACACAATTAGATGTCAAGATAAAGGCGTTATTTACGCCATTCAATGTTCATGTCAAAAAATTTACATAGGAGAAACAACCAGAATGCTCCGTGAAAGGATAAGGGAGCACCTCTCTTGCATAGATAGGGGTAACCTTGACCCTTATATCTATCGCCACTTTAGGGAAGTACACAACAACAACCTTAAAGATTTTAAATATTGGGGAATTAAAAAAGTTCACCCCGACTGGAGAGGGGGAAACTGGGAAAATAAACTCCTAAAGGCAGAAGCTGAAATTATATACCTAATGAATACCCTCCAACCTGGAGGCTTGAACTCTGAGATAGACATTTCCCCCTTCTTATAAAAGTCTCTTACAATATGCGAACATTTTCCAGGTTAAATCAGCCACTTATATAGAAAATACTCACATACATTAAATAAGCAATAACATTTCAATTTATCTTGGGCAAAGATAGTACAAGCCCTATATAAATTCATTTTTCTAGTAATTAAAAAGGAATTTTTATCCCCCTAAAATAAATAAATTAATTGAATAAGCCATATTTTTACCCACTAGCAATAACTCTAGTTATGGGATTGATAATTTCTGATTTAATTGTACATCCATTTTTAAATTGTTAATTTATAAATTGTTGAACTTACTATCCTTTGTTGAAAAGGAATATGTATATATCGTTAATTTTTACCCACTAACAATAATTCTAGATATGGGAATGATGATTCTGATTCTTATATTTTCGTTTCGTCCATTTTTAAATTGTTACAAATTTATAAATTGTTGAACTTACTATCCTTTGTTGAAAAGGAATATGTATATATCGTTAATTTTTACCCACTAACAATAATTCTAGATATGGGAATGATGATTCTGATTCTTATATTTTCGTTTCGTCCATTTTTAAATTGTTACAAATGTATAAATTGTTGAACTTACTATCCTTTGTTGAAAAGGAATATGTATATATCGTTAACATTTACCCACTAACAATAATTCTAGATATGGGAATGATGATTCTGATTCTTATATTTTCGTTTCGTCCATTTTTAAATTGTTACAAATTTATAAATTGTTGAACTTACTATCCTTTGTTGAAAAGGAATATATATATATCATTAATTTTTACCCACTTACAATAATTCTAGATATGGGAATGGTAATTCTGATTCTTATATTTTCGTTTCAGTTTAGGTAATTTTAAGTTTGCACGATCTAAATGTATATTATCTAATAAAGGCACTTTAGAATTGAAATATATAAGTTGAATTGTGTGAATGCTAATAAAGCAGAAATGATAAGTTCTCTTCCTTGTGTATCATGTAACTAAATAACAACACAGAAACAATCATTACCAACTTAAATAAAGTCCACCTTTACATTGGAAGCCACACAGGTGTTGATAGAAATCAAAAGGAAATGAAGGAACCAATCAAAACACATTCATACCTTTAAAAAGCCAGAAGCTAGCAGGATAAGCATTCTTGATAAAGCCCAGAAGGGTGAAACGCGTTGAATGGGACCTGCTACACTCTACTAAACTTCATTTACTACTGTCACAAAGCTGTGTGACCCTGCAACTTTAAACTTTTCTCCTGACCCTGCAAGTTAAAATCTACCTTTGGTAACTTCAGGGAATACGGTGTTACTGCTAAACACTGACCAAAGATTTCTTCAAACCTTAAGAAGTCTGAGGGAACCCAGATGAAAACAATATTTGGGCTATAAGAAGAAAGGAAAACAAAAAAAAGGATAACTACATCACCAGAACGGATCATCACCCCTGACCTCTGAATCAAAGAGAAGGTCAGGTGACTTATCAGAAGCACCAGGAACAAACAGTCTGTGAATCCCTCACAGTGAAGATAATCAGGGGTTGCAACCAGGACAGATTAAGGTACCTCTACACTAATTTGCACTACGTTTTTTAAAACACGCAAACTGAACTTTAAAGACATCAAGGTATTCATCTGTTAAATTAACCATTTCCATTAACCACGATTGCTTTGGCACCTAAATCAGAATATTGGCTGTTTTTTGCCTTTTTAACTATCCAGCACACCTGAGCCAATTATATGTCCAAGGAAAGTAACTGTGTAACTTTATAACTGAATTTGTTACTGAAGAACTGTAAAGCTATTAGGATTGATACATTTGTGCCTTTTAAATATTTAATTCACCATTTATCTTAGAAATTTGTTGCTTGCCATATGTTATCTATAGAATTAATTCCTTTATACCTGAAATTCTAGGATTATATGGTTCTAGTCTGTTTTTATAAGTGTTGTATAAGGGAGACGTCCCTTTATTAATTAGGAAAAGCATTTGCTGTTGTTTTTATGTGTTATAAGAATTTTTAAATAAAATAGATTGTATTAAACATAAATTAGATTGGTATCATCATTTCCTAGCTTTTTTTAGCGCTGCTAAATAAACCCCATTTTTTCTTGTTAATAATATTTAACTCATGTTTGCAAGGCGGGAGTGCGGCGGTATAGGGGTTAATATGTTTATTATAGTGGCGGTGAACGTTAAGGGCGGCAGATTAGGGGTTAATAAGTGTAGGTTGGTGGCGGCGGCATTGGGGGTGGCAGATTAGGGGTTAATAAATATAATGTAGGTGTCAGCGATGTTGGGGGCAGCAGATTAGGGGTTCATAAATATAATGTAGGTGGCGGCGGTGTCCGGAGCAGCAGATTAGGGGTTAATAATTTTATTTTACTTTTTGCGATGCGGGAGGGCCTCGGTTTAGGGGTTAATAGGTAGTTTATGAGTGTTAGTGTACTTTTTAGAACTTTAGTTATGAGTTTTATGTTACGGCGTTGTACCATAAAACTCTTAACTACTGACTCTGGACAGGAGAGGGTGTACCGCTCACTTTTTGGCCTCCCAGGACAGACTCATAATACCGGCGCTATGGAAGTCCCATAGAAAAAAGACTTTACGAAGTTTACGTAAGTCGTTTTGCGGTAAGGCCAAAGAAGTGTGCGGTGACCCTAAACCTTCAAGACTCATAATACCAGCGGGCGTAAAAAAAGCAGCGTTAGGACCTCTTAACGCTGTTTTTTTACCCTAATGCACAACTCATAATCTAGCCGAATATGTGCACATTCAAAATAGTAAAAAATAAAATGAGAAAAGTTTTACCAAAAAAATTAGTATAAGTCCCTCTGAGGAAATGTGCTTGATGCAAACTTTCAGTTGCACTATTTTTCTCAAAAGATAAAAATAAACATGACACTGTGTTAACTTTACTTTATGTGTATATCCCCAACGGACAGTTAAAATGTATTGTTCACATTAAAACAAAACAAAGTCACTTAGAAATGCAAGTGCCTATAGAAAGTAGTCATAAATATGTTTATGCTATACAGAGTATCTGACAAGCAGTCTCTGTAAGTTCTGTTCCATGCCTGTTTCCAGTTACAGAATGGCGTGACCCTTCATAGTGACGTGGCTCAACATCCAACGTGCATTTTACTACATTGTAGCTTTTTCAAGGATGATTGATCCATTCTTCTTCATTCTTTCAAAACTCCCTGTGTCAATCCCATTCCAGTCACATCATACTGAAGGGGTGTGCTGATTAATTACACAGGTCACCTATAAGTCACTAAAGGCTATAAAGAAATATCAGTCTATGTAAATACCCTTCAAGCTCTGATGTATTGGCTAGACCAACAAATGTACCTTTAATTTGTCATTAACTTGGGAATTTGGTTTTTGGATTACAAAAACCTGAGATTGACAAAGAAAAATAAAGTTTTTGAGTGGTAATGATTTTGAGTTTGATTGTAATCACTCAAAAACACACTGAATATACGAGCAGAAGTTCAACAATTGTTATCTGCTGAAAATAAGTTCAAGATTTAAATCCATATACTTCTATTATCAGATTATCTTTGTTCTTTTGATATCTTTTGTTGAAAGGTAGGGACGTTAGCTCAGGAGCGTGCACGTGTCTGGAACACTATATGGCAGCAGTTTAGCAAGAATATATCTGTTAGCAAGAGCACTAAATGGCTGTATAATGTCCTGCCATATAGTTCTCCAAACACCTATCTAGGTATTTTGTCAACAAAGAATACCATGGGAGTAAAGCAAATTTGATAATAGAAGTAAATTATAATTTTTTAATTGCCTAAATCACAAAATATGGACAAGGTTCCATACATGCAACAAAGATAAGAATGTAACAATACAGTACATGCAACAAAGATAAGAATGTAACAATACAGTACATGTAACAAAGGTAAGAATGTAACAATACAGTACATGCAACAAAGATAAGAATGTAACAATACAGTACATGCAACAAAGATAAGAATGTAACAATACAGTACATGAAACAAAGATAAGAATGTAACAATACAGTACATGTAACAAAGATAAGAATGTAACAATACAGTACATGCAACAAAGATAAGAATGTAACAATACAGTACATGCAACAAAAATAAGAATGTAACAATACAGTACATGCAACAAAGGTAAGAATGTAACAATACAGTATATGCAACAAAGGTAAGAATGTAACAATACAGTATATGCAACAAAGGTAAGAATGTAACAATACAGTACATGCAACAAAAATAAGAATGTAACAATACAGTACATGCAACAAAGGTAAGAATGTAACAATACAGTATATGCAACAAAGGTAAGAATGTAACAATACAGTACATGCAACAAAGATAAGAATGTAACAATACAGTACATGCAACAAAGGTAAGAATGTAACAATACAGTACATGCAACAAAGATAAGAATGTAACAATACAGTACATGCAACAAAGGTAAGAATGTAACAATACAGTACATGCAACAGAGATAAGAATGTAACAATACAGTACATGCAACAAAGGTAAGAATGTAACAATACAGTACATGCAACAAAGGTAAGAATATAACAATACAGTACATGCAACAAAGATAAGAATGTAACAATACAGTACATGAAACAAAGATAAGAATGTAACAATACAGTACATGCAACAAAGATAAGAATGTAACAATACAGTACATGCAACAAAGATAAGAATGTAACAATACAGTATATGCAACAAAGGTAAGAATGTAACAATACAGTACATGCAACAAAGATAAGAATGTAACAATACAGTACATGAAACAAAGATAAGAATGTAACAATACAGTACATGCAACAAAGATAAGAATGTAACAATACAGTACATGCAACAAAAATAAGAATGTAACAATACAGTACATGAAACAAAGATAAGAATGTAACAATACAGTACATGAAACAAAGATAAGAATGTAACAATACAGTACATGCAACAAAAATAAGAATGTAACAATACAGTACATGAAACAAAGATAAGAATGTAACAATACAGTACATGAAACAAAGATAAGAATGTAACAATACAGTACATGAAACAAAGATAAGAATGTAACAATACAGTACATGCAACAAAGATAAGAATGTAACAATAAAGTACATGCAACAAAGATAAGAATGTAACAATACAGTACATGCAACAAAGATAAGAATGTAACAATAGAGTACATGCAACAAAGATAAGAATGTAACAATACAGTACCAGTACATGCAACAAAGATAAGAATGTAACAATACAGTACATGCAACAAAGATAAGAATGTAACAATACAGTACATGCAACAAAGATAAGAATGTAACAATACAGTACATGTAACAAAGGTAAGAATGTAACAATACAGTACATGCAACAAAGATAAGAATGTAACAATAGAGTACATGCAACAAAGATAAGAATGTAACAATACAGTACATGCAACAAAGATAAGAATGTAACAATAAAGTACATGCAACAAAGGTAAGAATGTAACAATACAGTACATGTAACAAAGGTAAGAATGTAACAATACAGTACATGTAACAAAGGTAAGAATGTAACAATACATTACATGCAACAAAGGTAAGAATGTAACAATACAGTACATGTAACAAAGGTAAGAATGTAACAATACAGTACATGCAACAAAGATAAGAATGTAACAATAGAGTACATGCAACAAAGATAAGAATGTAACAATACATTACATGCAACAAAGGTAAGAATGTAACAATACAGTACATGCAACAAAGATAAGAATGTAACAATACAGTATATGCAACAAAGATAGGAATGTAACAATACAGTACATGCAACAAAGGTAAGAATGTAACAATACAGTACATGCAACAAAGGTAAGAATGTAACAATACAGTACATGCAACAAAGACAAGAATGTAACAATACAGTACATGCAACAAAGATAAGAATGTAACAATAAAGTACATGCAACAAAGACAAGAATGTAACAATACAGTACATGCAACAAAGATAAGAATGTAACAATACAGTACATGCAACAATGGTAAGAATGTAACAAAACAGTACATGCAACAATGGTAAGAATGTAACAATACAGTACATGCAACAATGGTAAGAATGTAACAATAGAGTACATGCAACAAAGATAAGAATGTAACAATACAGTACATGCAACAAAGGTAAGAATGTAACAATACAGTACATGCAACAAAGATAAGAATGTAACAAAACAGTACATGCAACAAAGGTAAGAATGTAACAATACAGTACATGCAACAATGGTAAGAATGTAACAATACAGTACATGTAACAATGGTAAGAATGTAACAATAGAGTACATGCAACAAAGATAAGAATGTAACAATACAGTACATGTAACAATGGTAAGAATGTAACAATAGAGTACATGCAACAAAGATAAGAATGTAACAATACAGTACATGCAACAAAGATAAGAATGTAACAATACAGTACCAGTACATGCAACAAAGATAAGAATGTAACAATACAGTACATGCAACAAAGGTAAGAATGTAACAATACAGTACCAGTACATGCAACAAAGATAAGAATGTAACAATACAGTACATGCAACAAAGGTAAGAATGTAACAATACAGTACATGTAACAAAGATAAGAATGTAACAATACAGTACATGCAACAAAGATAAGAATGTAACAATACAGTACATGCAACAAAGATAAGAATGTAACAATACAGTACATGCAACAAAGATAAGAATGTAACAATACAGTACATGCAACAAAGATAAGAATGTAACAATACAGTACATGTAACAAAGATAAGAATGTAACAATACAGTACATGCAACAAAGATAAGAATGTAACAATACAGTACATGTAACAAAGGTAAGAATGTAACAATACAGTACATGCAACAAAGATAGGAATGTAACAATACAGTATATGCAACAAAGGTAAGAATGTAACAATACAGTACATGCAACAAAGGTAAGAATGTAACAATACAGTACATGCAACAAAGGTAAGAATGTAACAATACAGTACATGCAACAAAGATAGGAATGTAACAATACAGTACATGCAACAAAGGTAAGAATGTAACAATACAGTACATGCAACAAAGGTAAGAATGTAACAATACAGTACATGCAACAAAGGTAAGAATGTAACAATACAGTACATGCAACAAAGATAAGAATGTAACAATACAGTACATGCAACAAAGATAAGAATGTAACAATACAGTACATGCAACAAAGATAAGAATGTAACAATACAGTACATGCAACAAAGATAAGAATGTAACAATACAGTACATGCAACAAAGGTAAGAATGTAACAATACAGTACATGCAACAAAGGTAAGAATGTAACAATACAGTACATGCAACAAAGATAAGAATGTAACAATACAGTACATGCAACAAAGATAAGAATGTAACAATACAGTATATGCAACAAAGATAAGAATGTAACAATACAGTACATGCAACAAAGATAAGAATGTAACAATACAGTACATGCAACAAAGATAAGAATGTAACAATACAGTACATGCAACAAAGATAGGAATGTAACAATACAGTACATGCAACAAAGATAAGAATGTAACAATAAAGTACATGCAACAAAGATAAGAATGTAACAATACAGTACATGCAACAATGGTAAGAATGTAACAAAACAGTACATGCAACAATGGTAAGAATGTAACAATACAGTACATGCAACAATGGTAAGAATGTAACAATAGAGTACATGCAACAAAGATAAGAATGTAACAATACAGTACATGCAACAAAGGTAAGAATGTAACAATACAGTACATGCAACAATGGTAAGAATGTAACAATACAGTACATGCAACAATGGTAAGAATGTAACAATACAGTATATGCAACAAAGATAAGAATGTAACAAAACAGTACATGTAACAAAGGTAAGAATGTAACAATACAGTACATGCAACAAAGGTAAGAATGTAACAATACAGTACATGCAACAATGGTAAGAATGTAACAATACAGTACATGTAACAATGGTAAGAATGTAACAATAGAGTACATGCAACAAAGATAAGAATGTAACAATACAGTACATGCAACAAAGATAAGAATGTAACAATAGAGTACATGAAGCAAAGATAAGAATGTAACAATACAGTACATGCAACAAAGATAAGAATGTAACAATACAGTGCATGCAACAAAGGTAAGAATGTAACAATACAGTACATGCAACAAAGGTAAGAATGTAACAATACAGTACATGCAACAAAGATAAGAATGTAACAAAACAGTACATGCAACAAAGGTAAGAATGTAACAATACAGTACATGCAACAAAGGTAAGAATGTAACAATACAGTACATGCAACAAAGGTAAGAATGTAACAATACAGTACATGCAACAAAGATAAGAATGTAACAAAACAGTACATGCAACAAAGGTAAGAATGTAACAATACAGTACATGCAACAAAGATAAGAATGTAACAAAACAGTACATGCAACAAAGGTAAGAATGTAACAATACAGTACATGTAACAAAGATAATAATGTAACAATACAGTACATGCAACAAAGACAAGAATGTAACAATACAGTACATGAAACAAAGATAAGAATGTAACAATACAGTACATGTAACAAAGATAAGAATGTAACAATACAGTACATGCAACAAAGACAAGAATGTAACAATACAGTACATGCAACAAAGGTAAGAATGTAACAATACAGTACATGCAACAAAGATAAGAATGTAACAATACAGTACATGCAACAAAGGTAAGAATGTAACAATACAGTACATGCAACAAAGATAAGAATGTAACAATACAGTACATGCAACAAAGGTAAGAATGTAACAATACAGTACATGCAACAAAGATAAGAATGTAACAATACAGTACATGCAATTCTAATGGCAGTCCCTGAAAAGTACAGTTCTGCTTTAGAGCTTCAAAAATAAATTCCCACATTCAGATCATAAAATCCATCCCTTGTTCCATCTCATTTTTCTTCACAAACTATTGTACTGTGTGTTGTTTTTATTAGTGGGTGTGAGATCAATTGTGTTTATTTATTAAAATATACTCATATGTTAAAGTGACACGAAACTCAATTTTTTTCTTTCATGATTTAGAAAGAGCATGCAATTTGAAACTTTCTGATTTACTTCTATTATCTAATGTGCATCATTCTCTTGATATCCTTTGCTGAAAAGCATATAGAGATAGGCTCAGTAGCTGCTGATTGGTGGCTGCACATAGATGCCTTGTGTGATTGTCTCACCCATGGGCATTGTTATTTCTTCAGCAAAGGATATTTTAAGAATGAAGCAAATTAGATAATAGAAGTAAACTGGAATCTTGTTTAAAATTGTATTCTCTATCTGAATCATGAAATATTTTTGGGGGGGTTTAGTGTCCCTTTAAAGGGACAGTTCACCCCAGAAAATTCTCCCCTTTAAATTATTCCCAGTGATCCTTTTAACCTGCTAGAGTGTATTAAATTGGTTACAAGTAGCTCCTTTACTACTATTTCAGCATTTCAAATAGCTGATTTAGCCTGTGGTATCACCACCTACACTGAACAAATTTATACTGGAGTATAAATTAGGCTATTGAATAGGCCTCAGTATACACAGCCAGCAGAAGAGATTTACATTCTCAGTGGGATGCAGGATAGTTAAGTAATAAAATGATCATTTTCCATTGTTTTCTCTATGGCCTCTATTTATGAAGCTCCGTACTTACCTGCATTCGCCGGCCCAATACGCTTGCCTAAGCTCGCCTCACATCACCGCCGCAGACCTGAATACGCTCGCCAAAGTTATCAAATCTGTCAAAAAGCCGCACACCAAGTACGGGGCGATGAGCAGTGGACTGTGATAGTTATCAATCATCAATCTCGCTACTCTTCGGTTTTTTTACAGCTTAATTGATACCCCTGTCACTAAGCACTCACACTATACTATACTGTTCTACCCCCTATACCGGCGCCCCCGGAGCCCCCCGCAACTAAATAAAGTTATTAACCCCTAAACCACCGCTCCTAGACCCCGCCACAACTCAAATAAATATATTAACCCCTAAACCGCCGCTCTCAGACCCCGCCGCAACCTACATAATACCTATTAACCCCTATCCTGCCCCCCCTATACCGCCGCCACCTATAATAAATGTATTAACCCCTATCCTGCCTCCCCTACACCGCCGCCACTATATTAAAATTATTAACCCCTAAACCTAAGTCTAACACTAACCCTAACAACCCCCTAACTTAAATATTAATTAAATAAATCTAAATAATATTACTCTTATTAACTAAATTAATCCTATTTAAAACTAAATACTTACCTATAAAATAAACCCTAATATAGCTGTAATATAACTAATAATTACATTGTAACTATTTTAGGATTTATTGTTATTTTACAGGCAAGTTTATATTTTAACTAGGTAAAATGCTAGACTGTAGGACTTCTCTTGTGCAGCACCAACCTTCTGGAACGCACTTTCTTGTGCTGTCAGACTTTCCCCTAATCAGCCTTCTTTTAAATGCTCCCTAAAGACATTTTTTGTTCAGGCAAGCCTACCACCCAACTCAGTAACAAATGAATTTCACTTGCCTAACAATTGCCATTATCCAAATCTGTATTACCATAATTCTCACCCTTGCAATGCTCACCTCCTGCTTTTCACCCTCCTAGATTGTAAATTCCCACCGGAATAGGGTCCTAAATTCCTCCTGTATTTGTTTGTCAAATTTTGTCTTGTCTTTTACAAGTTTTTTTATCATTGTGTTATTTAAACAAATTGTACCTATGGACAACGCTACAGAATGTGTTGGCACTTTATAAATAAAGCATAATAAATAAAATAATAATATGTGTGTATGCCACAGTAAAATACTAATACATTTTCCTAGAAGCATTTAGCGCTGCAGAATCTGTTGGCGCTCTACAAATAACCAATAATAATAATAAGCATTTCTTTCCAATGGCATGGAAAGTCCACAAATCCCTTCAATTACTAGTGGGAATTCAACTCCTGGCCACCAGGTGGAGGCAAAGAACACCCCAGCAAAGCTTCAAGTATCCTCCCATTACCCACAATCCCCAGTCATTCTTTGCCTGTGTAACATTTTAGGTGATGTGCGAAGAAGATGTCTGAAGAAATCAAGTTGTTAATCCTTTAATGGGTACTTTTCCCTGCAAGCAAGGTTTGGGGTTATGCTGTGTCCATGTAATTCTCTTTAGTAAGAGTAATGGTGGCTTTTATCAGTCGGAAGATGGCGAGGTAGTCTTTGCTTACCATCCAACATTTTTGCTACCCCTATATAGAAAACCAGGTTTGGTTACTCAGTTTCTTCTTTATCTACAGGTCTTTGTCAGTGAGGATTCTGTCACACCTGTTGCTGTACCTGCCCTACAGCAGATCCACAGGTAAGTGCTTTTAACTTCTAGGTGAGAAGGATGCAGCACTAAGAAGTTCCTTTTTTTTTTTTTTTTTTAAAAAAAGGATACTTAAAGTACAAGGTGGATCCTTTTGGGACTGAATATACATTTTAAAAGTTGGGGATTTATTGCCGGTTGTTTAGAGACGGATTCTTTTCAGGCATTAGATCATTTTTCCTGCCTGTCGCTTCTCTCTGATGTTTGCAGCTTTCTAGGATCTGCAGTTTGAATAGGATTTATCTGCTGGTGTGGATTGGATTCCTGGTTACCGGTTGGGGTGTAGAGGTGCTGGTTTTTAATCATTATTTATCTATACTTAGAGTTTTTTTCTAATTTTTCTATATTGAAATTACAGTATAAGGGAAATAAAGGGCTACTTTATTTACTATGGAAGCCGATCCCAAGCTTTCTCTATCATTTAATAAATGTCTTTATTGTGCAGATGCCCAGGTTATACCTCTTGTGCAATTTTGTTCCACTTGCCTTTTCTTATCTAAGGATAAGGATTCCTTACCTGAGCCTTCTTTTCCTCAGGATAATACTGTTCAGGGGTTGTCTCAGCCTTCTATTAACATGTCCCAGTCTTTGACAGATTCACATGCAGTGCCCTGCGGGTCCTCTCAGTCAGTCTCTGGGAGTGTGTGATTGCCTAAATATTTTGCTGCAAGTTGACTTCTGCAGTTTCTGTAGCCCTAAATGCTTTACCTATTTCTGGTAAAGGGAAGAGGAAATCTTAGAATATTTATATGGGTTCTGATTCCGCAAAGAATGATTTGGTTAGTCTTTTCCAGTTATTTAGCGAGGATCATTCCTCTGCAGCTTTTGAGGACAAGATCTCTGATTTAGAATCTGCAGTTCCTAGTACAATAGATTCTGAGAAAGTTATTTTTAGATTTAAATTGGAGCATCTCTGTTTACTTTTTAATGACTCTAAAACTGTTGCAGAGGCTCCTAAAAGGGCTAATAAACTGAATAGAGTTTTTGATGTCAAACCTAAATCTGTGGAGATTTTTCCTGTTCCAGATCGCATGTCTGACATTATATCTCAGGAATGGGAGAAACCGGGTGTTCCTTTTAATCCATCTCCTGTGTTTAAAAGATGTTTACTGTGGCTGATTCAGTGCAAGATCTGTGGCGCACTGTTTCTAGAGTAGAGGGCGCTATATCTACCTTAGCCAAGAGAACTACTATTTCTCTTGAGGATAGTTCCTTTTTTAGAAAACCCTATGGGGCCGATTTACTAAAGTGTGGACAGACATGATATGATGTAGCGGATCATGTCCAACGCACAATGATAAATGCCGACAGCATACCCTGTTGGCGTTTATCATTGCACAAGCCCTGCAGATTTGCGGCTAATCAACCGCTAGCAGCGGGTGTCACAATCAGCCAGATCGTTTAGGATCGGGTGGATTGAAGACCACAGACTCAAAGGCAGCAGACAAGTTATAGAGCAGTGGTCTTTAGACCTCTGCTTCATAACTTCTGTTTCCGGCGAGCCTGAAGACTCACGCGTAAACAGTGTAAATTCACGCGTAAATTCTGCCCCTATGGATAAGACACTGGACATTTAAGAAAGATATTTCTTCATCAGGGTTTGCAGTGGCAACCAGTTGCTAGTATTGTGACAGTTGCTGGTGCAGCCTCTTATTGGTGTGACTCTTTGTCTGATCTAATTGCAAAGGAGACTACTAAAGAGGAAATCCAGGATAGGATCAAGGCTCTAAAGCTGGATAATACTTTTATCTGTGATGCCAGTTGTTAGGCTGGGAGCCAAGATTTCTAGTTTTGCAATACTTACCCGCAGATTACGTTGGTTTCTTTATTTGAAAAGCAAAAATGTAAGTTTAGAAGCCGGCCCATTTTTGGTGAACAACCTGGGTTTTGTCGGTAAAGACCTGTGGGGCTAACGAGCCTTTTTTTCCATGCACACTTTAAACAACGCTGGTATTACAATTAAGTTTTCTGAATGGCTGCGTTAGCCTCAGAAAAGTGATCGTTGAGCAAATTTAGCTCCACATCTCACTGTAATACCAGCGTTGCTTACAGTAGCAGTAAGCTGGCTAAAACGTGCTCGTGCAAGATTTCCCCATAGGAAACAATGGGGCTGAGACGGATTTAAAAAACCTAGCACCTTTAAAAAAGCAGCGTCCAGCTTCTAGCGCAGCCCCATTGTTTCCTATGGGAAAACACATTCTAAGTCTACACCTAACACCCTAACATGAACCCCGAGTTTAAACACCCTTAACCTTACACTTATTAACCCTTAATCTGCCGCCCCCAACATCGTCGCCACCTGCATTATACTATTAACCCCTAATCTGCCGCTCCCGACACCACCGCTACTTACATTATCCCTATGAACTCCTAATCTGCTGCCCCTAACATCGCCGACACCTACATTATATTTATTAACCCCTAATCTGCCCCCCAACGTCGTCGCCACCTACCTACAATTATTAACCCCTAGTCTTCCGAACCCAATGTTGCTGCTACTATAATAAAGTTATTAACCCCTAAACCTAAGTCTAACCCTAACACCCCCTAACAAATCTATTTTTCATAAATTTAGATAAAATTACTATAATTAAATAAATTAATCCTATTTAAACTAAATACTTACCTATAAAATAAACCCTAAGCTTGCTACAATATAACTAATAGTTACATTGTAGCTATTTTAGGATTTATATTTATTTTACAGGCAACTTTGTATTTATTTTAACTAGGTACAATAGCTATTAAATAGTTAATAACTATTTAATAGCTACCTAGTTAAAATAACTACAAAATTACCTGTAAATTAAATCCTAACCTAAGTTACAAATACACCTAACACTATACTATCAATAAATTAATTAAATAAATTAGCTACAATTATCTAAAATAAAATACAATTAAATAAACTAAACTATATTACAAAAAAAACAAACACTAAATTTCAAAAAATAAAAAAATGTTACAAGAAGTTTAATCTAATTACACCTAATCTAAGCCCCCTAATAAAATAAAAAAGCCCCCCAAAATAATAAAATTCCCTACCCTAAACTAAATTACTAAGTAATCAGCTCTTTTACCAGCCCTTAAAAGGGCTTTTTGCAGGGCATTGCCCCAAAGTACACAATCGAAAAAAAGCAGAAAAGCATGCCAGGCACCAAAATTAAATAAAAATCGTATTTTATTAGTATTCCATTAAAAATATAATATTACAAAAAGAGAAATGTGGGGGGACCCCCAAGCAAAACAGACTAACGCGTTTCGGCTAGGAGAGCCGTACTCATAGTCCATAAAACCACTAAGAATACACTGATTTAAGTACCCAGTGTTCTAATTCTATTGGTTGGCCATCTAATTGAAATTTAAAGGTACAGCGCCTCAAGCATTTAAAGCACCTTTGTGTTTTAGTTTTACATAGTTTATAAATAGATACCTTAGTAATTTCATTAAAAGGCCAAATGGGGGTGAGAGAAATTAAATAACATATATACAATAACAGACATAATGTTGTCACCGGACTTGCTCAACTATAAATGCTCATAAGGAATACATGTAACAGTACATAGTTCAAGGTTATAGCCAGATTAAAATTAGTTGGTCTAAAAAGAAATACTGATATATAATTCTTCAGTTCCATTATACACATTAGTAGGTAAAAGGTATATTACCATATTCAGCCTGAGATAGTAAAAAGTGACAAAAAGTTATAGTGAGCCCATGACTAGAGGCGCTGGTCATATACTCATAACCCTATATTAGTGTAAAAATACTATTGACCACTTGGAAAGATAGTGATCCTACACAGTTCTATATTATATCTTATAGGGGGGAGTAACCCCAAACGAGCCCAATGGTAAATGTAAATGAGCCTATGACTAGAGGACAATATATCTATCCAAAATGGACAATCACAAATAAATACACATAAATTTAACCTCGAAAAACCCTGAGACCTATAAACTAGAGCCCCAGAGTGAAAGTGGTTATCTTCAATATATATATAGAGATGAGCCTATGACAAGAAGACAGTGTAAAAGGCTATATGTAATTAGTTAGTTACACTGATTAATTGGACCGATATCTATTCCCTAGGTCCCTATGTACTAACGTTGTCTTCAGTATTAATAATGAGCCTATGACTAGAGGACAGTATAAGAACTAAATGAAATTAGTTAAATATATGGTCAGGTAGAGCTAATACCTTTTTAATAGGTCCCTACAGACTAGATTAATGTATGTTTCCAGAGAATAACCAGAATACAATGTCATTTTCATGACATTGTATTCTGGGACAAAACGAAGTGAACCTAAAATTCACATTTGAGTATAACAAAGATCAGGTACATTATCTGGACCTTGAGCTGAGGGGCTGCTCTTTGGGTAAGGCTTCCTCACAAGTGTATAGGAAGCCTATCTCAGGGAATAGCCTATTACACGCAAGGAGTTGCCATCCCAAACACATGCCGTATTCTGTGGCAAAGGGCCAATTTGTGCGTATTAAACGCAACTGTACTTTACCCCAAACCTATGCCACTCATGCAGATGATTTGGAAAAACGCCTGCAACAAAGAGGATACAGCAAAAAAATCATCAAGAGAGCCAGAAATGAAGTAAATAATATGCCACGGGAAACCCTTTTAAGGGATAAACCCACTCCAAAAAAGAGTACAGACAACACATTAACCTTCGTGACAGATTACTCAGCCCAGTATACACAGATTTGTGGTATTATCCGTAACCACTTTAAACTACTGGTGGCTGATGATGCTCTCACAGAAACGGTTAAAAGAGGGTGTAGGTTTTCCTATAGGAGGAATAAGTCTATAGGTAACCTCGTATCCCCTTCTCAACTAAAAAGATCTAGACCTGAAATGGGAGCTGCTTCCTCCTGGCTAAGCCATAGAGGAACATACAGGTGCGGATATTCACAATGCAAGGCATGTGAGCACGTACAGGTTGGTACCTCTTTCACTTCAGCAGTGACTGGGGAAACCTTTGATATCTCCTCTTGTGTCAACTGCAGATCTACGTATTGCATCTATCTTCTGTGGTGCACATTGTGCAATTTGCAATATGTAGGATTGACCACTAGGGATGTCCGCTCCAGAATACGCGAACATTTGTCCACGATTAGGGTAGGCAAGAGTAGCACTACATTGGTAACCCACTTTGTACAAAAGCATGATAAAGATTGTCATTCCCTTAAATGGATGATTATCGAAAAGGTACAACACCAGAAGAGAGGAGGTAACCGTTTTGACGTCCTGTCAAGACAAGAGATGTATTGGATATTTAGGCTCCAAACTAAGAGACCTTGGGGCCTAAATTCAGAATACGATTTCATTAATTATTGGAAGTGAGGGACTAATTTAGTTCCACATTTTACCCATGGGCCTTTAACTCACCCACAGTCATGAAAATGACATTGTATTCTGGTTATTCTCTGGAAACATACATTAATCTAGTCTGTAGGGACCTATTAAAAAGGTATTAGCTCTACCTGACCATATATTTAACTAATTTCATTTAGTTCTTATACTGTCCTCTAGTCATAGGCTCATTATTAATACTGAAGACAACGTTAGTACATAGGGACCTAGGGAATAGATATCGGTCCAATTAATCAGTGTAACTAACTAATTACATATAGCCTTTTACACTGTCTTCTTGTCATAGGCTCATCTCTATATATATATTGAAGATAACCACTTTCACTCTGGGGCTCTAGTTTATAGGTCTCAGGGTTTTTCGAGGTTAAATTTATGTGTATTTATTTGTGATTGTCCATTTTGGATAGATATATTGTCCTCTAGTCATAGGCTCATTTACATTTACCATTGGGCTCGTTTGGGGTTACTCCCCCCTATAAGATATAATATAGAACTGTGTAGGATCACTATCTATCCAAGTGGTCAATAGTATTTTTACACTAATATAGGGTTATGAGTATATGACCAGCGCCTCTAGTCATGGGCTCACTATAACTTTTTGTCACTTTTTACTATCTCAGGCTGAATATGGTAATATACCTTTTACCTACTAATGTGTATAATGGAACTGAAGAATTATATATCAGTATTTCTTTTTAGACCAACTAATTTTAATCTGGCTATAACCTTGAACTATGTACTGTTACATGTATTCCTTATGAGCATTTATAGTTGAGCAAGTCCGGTGACAACATTATGTCTGTTATTGTATATATGTTATTTAATTTCTCTCACCCCCATTTGGCCTTTTAATGAAATTACTAAGGTATCTATTTATAAACTATGTAAAACTAAAACACAAAGGTGCTTTAAATGCTTGAGGCGCTGTACCTTTAAATTTCAATTAGATGGCCAACCAATAGAATTAGAACACTGGGTAATTAAATCAGTGTATTCTTAGTGGTTTTATGGACTATGAGTACGGCTCTCCTAGCCGAAACGCGTTAGTCTGTTTTGCTTGGGGGTCCCCCCACATTTCTCTTTCTGTAATATTATATTTTTAATGGAATACTAATAAAATACGATTTTTATTTAATTTTGGTGCCTGGCATGCTTTTCTGCTTTTTTTCGATTGTGTACTTTTTACCACAAGCCAGCACCATCTGCTAAGCCCACCGGAGTTACCCTCAGTGAGGAGGAAGTAAATAATTACCCCCTTCAGTTTTTTATATAAGGGCCGCTCTCAATACCTATGCCTGCGTGTGTACAGTGAAGCCTCACTACATACATTTGTCTCATTATGGCAAGTACTTTTATTTATATTTTTTTCCCTGTTTGTGTACCAACGGAACATCGCAAGTGGAGGCCGACCCCTGGATGGTCATTGGATATCCTCAACGCGCCCTAATTGGTTACTGACGGATGACGAGTGGGAAACGTCAACCTATCGGATTACCATTGGTGGAGTGGCGCAAGTGACACGTTGGATACGTCACCATCTTGTTCCTATTGGCTAACAGGACGTTACTCGATACAGGACACAGTATTGAAGGAGAAGCCCGGCTAGAGGTGCGCTCGTTCCGCGCTGGTGGACAGGCTGTAGCCTGGGAGAGCAGGATACCCACAGCTGGTGAGAAATTCTATCTGAGTAACCTGTATTATCGAGTATAATTGGGACATTTGTATGTTTACCTATCCAAGTTCGTGATAAAACAAAAATTGATCTAAATAGAGGCTGTACATATGAGCTATAGACTATATTTTCCAAATCAAAGAACTGTTTGACATATGCTGAGCACATCGGCAGGCACTGGTTTATTAAATAATAAATAATATTCAGATAAAATTCTGTCTATTCAATTACTGAGGCCCTTTAAATACCTTGAAGCATTCCTGAGGGTATTTGAATAAGTAAATTGTCCGGTTAAAACCCTAGTGGGGCAAATTTTTTTCTAAAGGACTAGTTGGAACTTTCCTTTTAGTGCTATTGCCCCAAAGTAATCAGCTCTTTTACCTGTAAAAAAAAGAAATACAATACCCCCCCCCAACATTACAACCCACCACCCACACACCCCTACTCTAAAACCCACCCGATCCCCCCTTAAAAAAACCTAACACTACCTCACTGAAGATCACCCTACCTTGAGCCGTGTTCACCCAGCCAGGCACCGATGGGCCAGAAGAGGACATCCGGACCGGCAGAAGTCTTCATCCTATCCGGGCAGAAGAGGACATCCAGACCGTCAGACATCTTCATCCAGGTGGCATCTTCTATCTTCATCCTTCCGGAGCCGAGCCATCTTCTATCCAGCCGACGCGGAGCCATCCTCTTCAATCAAAGTCCTAACGAAGAATGAAGGTTCCTTTAAATGACTTTTTTATTTTCATAGGGCTATTAGATTAGGTGTAATTAGTTTAAATATTTGATCATTTATTTTTTATTTTGTGTAACTTAGTGTTTTTTATTTTTTGTAACCAACGGCTAGAATATGAGTTTTGCGTTAGAGGCTATGCGGTGCTAACGAGCAGTTTTCACTCAACGCTCACTTACCTGCAGCGCTGGTATTACAAGTTTTTACAAACCCGTCGTTAAAAGGCAAGAAGTGAGCGTTGAGCAAAATATTGCTCATTACCGCTCTCCAATACCAGCGCTGCTTAAGTCAGCGGTGAGCTGGTCGTACGTGCTCGTGCACGATTTCCCCATAGGAATCAACGGGGAGAGCCGGCTGAAAAAAAGCCTAATACCTGAAAAAAAGCAGCGTAAATCTCCTTAACGCAGCCCCATTGATTCCAAAGGGAAAATAACATTTATGTCTACACCTAACACCCTAACATGAACCCTGAGTCTAAACACCCCTAATCTTACACTTATTAACCCCTAATCTGCTGCCCCTGATATCGCCAACACCTAAATTATAATTATTAACCCCTAATCTGCCGCTCTGGACACTGCCGCCACCTACATTATACTTATGAACCCCTAATCTGCTGCCCCCAACATCGCAGAACCCTACAATATATTTATTAACCCCTACTCTGCAGCCCCCAATGTCGCCGCCACCTACCTACACTTATTAACTCCTAATCTGCCTCCCCCAATGTCGCTGCCACTATAATAAACATATTAACCCCTAAACCGCCGCACTCCCGCCTCACAAAAATTAGTTAAATATTATTGACCCCTAATCTGCCGGCCCTAACATCGCCACCATCTACCTACATTTATTAACCCCTAATATGCCGCCCCAACTTCGCCGCCACTATATTAAAGTTATTAACCCCTAAACCTAAGTCTAACCCTAAACCTAACACCCCCTAACTTAAATATAATTGAAATAAATCAAAATAAATATTCCTATCATTAACTAAATTATTCCTATTTAAAACTAAATACTTACCTGTAAAATAAAACCTAAGCTAGTTACAATATAACTAATAGTTACATTGTAGCTAACTTAGTTTTTTTTTTTTACTATTTAATAACTACCTAGTTAAAATAAAGATAAATTTACCTGTAAAATAAAACCTAACCTAAGTTACACTAACACCTAACACTACACTATAATTAAATAAATTAACTAAATTAAATATAATTACCTAAATTAAATTAAATTAAATTAGCTAAAGCACAAAAAAAAAAAACACTAAATTACAGAAAGTAATAAACAAATTACAGAAAGTTAAACTAATTACACCTAATCTAATAACCCTATTAAAATAAAAAAGCCCCCCCAAAATAAAAAAAAAAACTAGCCTAAACTAAACTACCAATAGCCCTTAAAAGGGCCTTTTGCGGGGCATTGCCCCAAAGTAATCAGCTCTTTTATTTGTAAAAAAAAATACAAACAACCCCCCCAACAGTAAAACCCACCATCCACACAACCAACCCCCCAAATAAAAACCTATCTAAAAAAACCTAAGCTCCCCATTGCCCTGAAAAGGGCATTTGGATGGGCATTGCCCTTAAAAGGGCAGTTAGCTCTTTTGCAAGCCCAAACCCCTAATCTAAAAAATAAACCCACCCAATACACCCTTAAGAAAACACTAACCCCCTGAAGATCGAATTACCGGGAGACATCTTCATTCAAGCCGGACGAAGTGGTCCTCCAGATGGGCAGAAGTCTTCATCCAAGCCGGGCAGAAGTGGTCCTCCAGATGGGCAGAAGTCTTCATCCAGACGGCATCTTCTATCTTCATCCATCCGGCGTGGAGCGGCTACATCTTCAAGACATCCGACGCGGAGCATCCTCTTCTTCCGACGACTAAAACAGAATGAAGGTACCTTTAATTGACGTCATCCAAGATGGGGTCCCTTAGATTCTGATTGACTAATAGAAGCTTGCATTCTATTGGATGTTCCATATAGGATTTTTTCTACCTTAATTCCGATTGGCTGATAGAATTCTATCAGCCAATCAGAATCTAAGTGACGCCATCTTGGATGACGTCACTTAAAGGTATCTTCATTCTGTTTTAGTCTTTGGAAGAAGAGGATGCTCCGCGTCGGATGTCTTGAAGATGGAGCCGCTCTGCACTGGATGGATAAAGATAGAAGATGCCGTCTGGATGAAGAATTCTGCCCATCTGGAGGACCACTTCTGCCCGGCTTGGATGAAGACTTCTGCCCGTCTGGAGGACCACTTTGCCCGGCTTGGATGAAGATGTTTCCTGGTAAGTCGATCTTCAGGGGGTTAGTGTTAGGTTTTTTTAAGGGTGTATTGGGTGGGTTTATTTTTAGATTAGGGGTTTGGGCTTGCAAAAGAGCTAACTGCCCTTTTAAGGGCAATGCCCATCCAAATGCCCTTTTCAGGGCAATGGGGAGCTTAAGTTTTTTTAGATAGATTTTTATTTGGGAGGTTGGTTGTGTGGGTGGTGGGTTTTACTGTTGGGGGGTTGTTTGTATTTTTTTTTCTACAGGTAAAAGAGCTGATTACTTTGGGGCAATGCCCCGCAAAAGGCCCTTTTAAGGACTATTGGTAGTTTAGTTTAGGCTAGGGTTTTTTTTTTTTTTTTTGAGGGGGGGGGGTTATTTTAATAGGGCTATTAGATTAGGTGCAATTAGTTTAAATTTCTGTAATTTGTTTATTATTTTCTGTAATTTAGTGGGGGGTTTGTACTTTAGCTAATTTAATTTAATTTAGGTTATTGTATGTAATTTTTTTAATTGTAATTAATTCAGTTAATTTATTTAATTATAGTGTAGTGTTAGGTGTAATTGTAATTTAGGTTAGGTTTTATTTTACAGGTACTTTTTTATTTATTTTAGCTAGGTAGTTATTAAATAGTTAATAACTATTTAGTAACTATTCTACCTAGTTAAAATAAATACAAACTTGCCTGTAAAATAAAAATAAATCCTAAACTAGCTACTATGTAACTATTAGTTATACTGTAGCTATCTTAGGGTTTATTTTACAGTTAAGTATTTAGTTTTAAATAGGAATAATTTAGTTAATGATAGGATTTTTTTGTTAGATTTCTTTTAATTATATTTAAGTTATGGGGTGTTAGGGTTAGAGTTAGACTTAGATTTAGGAGTTAATAACTTTAATATAGTGGCGGCGATGTTGGGGACGGCAGATTAGGGGTTAATAAATGTAGGTAGGTGGCGGCGATTTTAGGGACGGCAGATTAGGGGTTAATAATATTTAACTAGTGTTAGCGAGGCGGGAGTGCGGCAGTTTAGGGGTTAATATATTTATTATAGTGGCGGCGATGTCCGGTTTGGCAGATTAGGGGTTAACATTTTTCTTTTAGTGTTTGTGATGTGGGAGGGCCTCGGTTTAGGTGTTAATAGGTAGTTTATGGGTGTTAGTGTACTTTTTAGCACTTTAGTTAAGAGTTTTATGCTATGGCATTGTTGTGTAAAACTCTTAACTACTGACTTTAAAATGTGGTACCAGTCTTGACAGTAGAGGGTCTACCGCTCACTTTTTGGCAGACTCATAATACCGGCGCTATGCAAGTCCTAAAGAAAAAAAGAGGATACGCAATTTATGTAAGTGGATTTGCGGTATTTCCAAGTCTGGCCAAAAAAGTGAGCGGTACACCTGTACCTGCAAGACTCGTAATACCAGCGGGCGTTAAAAAGCAGCATTAGGACCGGGTAATGCTGCTTTTTAAGCCTAACGCAAAACTCGTAATCTAGCCGTTAGTGTTTTTTATTTTTTGTAACTTAGTTGTTATTTATTTTGTGTAACTTAGTTGTTATTTTTTTGTAACTTAGTCATTTTTAATTGTAGAATTAAATAATTTGAGTAGGGTTAGGTTTTTAAATATGTAATATAGTTAATTTAATTTGTAGTGTAATGTTATTTTAGTATAATAGTAAGGGTAGGTTAATTAATAGTTTAATATAGTTGAATGTAAGTTTAGTATAATAGTTAGGGTAGGTTAATTAATAGTTTAATATAGTTTAATGTAATTTTAGGATAATTGTTAGGGTAGGTTAATTAGTAGTTTAATGTAGTTTATTTTAATTCTAAAGGTAAGTTTATATTTATTATAAGATAGGGATGAGTTAATATTTAATGTAAAGTTAGTGGGTTGTTAGGTTTAGGGGTTAATAGCTTAATTTAGTTTATGGCGATGTTGGGGGCTGGCAGTTTAGGGGTTAATAGGTTTAGCAAGTGGTAGTGATGTGGGAGGCCAGGGGTTTACGGGTTAATACATTTATTTAGTTGCGGTGGGCTCCGGGAGCGGAGGGATAGGGGTTAATACATTTAGTTAGTTACGGAGGTGTCTGGGAGCGGCAGAATACGGGTTAATAACTTTATTTAGGTTGTGGTGGGGTCTGGGAGCGGCAGGATAGGGGTTAATACTTTTAGTTAGTTGTGGTGGGCTTCAGGAGCGGCGGGATAGGGGTTAATATATTTATTTAGTTGTGGTGGGTTCTGGGAGCAGTGGGATAGGGGTTAATAACTTTATTTAGTTGTGGTTGGCTCCGGGAGCGGCAGGATAGGGGTTAATAACATTATGTAGGTGGTGGCGATGTTGGGGCGACAGATTAGGGGTGTTTAGACTCAGGGCTTATGTTAGGGTATTAGGTGTATACGTAATTTTTATTCTATAATAGAAATCAATGGGATATCGGGCAGCATCGAACATGAGCTTTCGCTGCTTTCAGACTCCCATTGATTCCTATGGCATCCGCGGCCTCCAGGGTGGCGGATTGAAAACCAGGTACGCTGGGCCAGAATAGTGGCGAGCATACCTGTTAGAAGTTTGATAACTTGCAAAAGTTGTCAGATAGTGCCGAATTTATATTCGGAACATCTGTAATGACCTAAGCATCGATCTGTGGCGGACTGAGACCGGCAAATCGTATGTTACGTCACAGATTTCAACTTTTCCTGGTCTGTAGGCTTTGATAACTAGGGTGAATCAAGCTCGCCCCACTTATGCTGCTGAATTCCAGCGTATTTGTGGTTGACGGCTTGATAAATAGGCCTCTTAGTCTTGTCCAGATGAGGTTTTTCTGTGAAAGTTATTGAGACTATGATTCAGGCTCGTAAGCCTGTTACTCGCAAGATTTATTATAAGGTATGGCGTAAATGCCTTCATTGGTGCGGATCTAGGGGTTTTTCTTGGAGTCAGATGAGAATTCCCCGTATTTTGTCCTTTCTTCAGGAGGGCCTGGAGAAGGCTTTATCAGTCAGTACCCTAAAGGGTCAGATATCGGCTCTGTCGTTTCTTCTGCAGAAGTGTCTGGTAATTTTGCAAGATGTTCAATCTTTTGTCCAGGCTTTGGTTAGAATCAGACCTGTGTTTAGGGCTATTGCTCCTCCTTGGAGTCTTAATCTTGTTCTTAAAGTTCTGCAGCAGGCTCTATTTGAGCCTATGTCTTTTAAAAATATCTAGTTAATGTCCTGGAAGGTTTTTTTTCTGCTGGCAATCTCATCTGCCAGTAGGGTTTTGGAGCTTTCGGCTCCATAGTGTAATTCTCCTTATCTTATTCTTCATGCGGATAAGGCGGGTTTCCGTACTAAGTTAGGATTTCTATATAAGGTGGTCTCGGAACGCAATATTAACCAAGAAATTGTTGTTCCTTTATTTTGCCCTAATCCTTCCTCTAAGAAGGAGCTGTTATTGCACAATCTGGATGTTGTGCGTTCTTTAATGTTCTATTTACAGGCTAGGAGAGATTTCCGTCTATCTTCTGCTCTTTTTGTTGTCTTTTCTAGTAAACAGAGAGGTCAGAAGGCCACTTCTTCTACTCTCTCCTTCTGGTTAAGAAGGGTTTTTCGATTGGCTTATGAGACAGCTGGACAGCAGCCTCCTGAGAAAATTACATCTCACTCCACTAGGGCTGTTGCTTCCTCTTGGGCCTTTAAAAATGATGCTTCTATGGAACAGATTGGCAAGGTGGCCACTTGGTCATCATTGCATATTTTTTCCAAATTTTATAAATGTATCAATTTGATGTTTTTGAATCAACTGAGGCTTCTTTTGGGAGGAAAGTTCTTCAAGTGGTGGTGCCTTCTGTTTAGGTTCGCTTGTCTTGTGTATCCCTCCCTTCCATTCTGTGGAATCTAGCTTTGGTATTAGTTCCCACTAGTAATTGAATGGATTTGTAGACTTTCCATGCCATTGGAAAGAAAACATAATTTACACTTACCCTATAAATTGTTTTCTTTCCTGGCATGGAGAGTCCACGACCCACCCTTATGTTTAAGTTGGCTTTTTGTCATTTTTCTAAACCTCCGACAATTATATACCATTTGTGTCTTCTTCTCTTTCCATAATTGCCTCCACCTGGTTGCCAGGAGTTGAATTCCCACTAGTAAACTATCTGATTTGTGGACTCTCCATGCCAGGAAAGAAAATAATTTATCAGGTAAGTATAAATTATGTTATTTGCTACTAGAAGTATATAGGACAAATGCTTCTTTTTAAAACTGAAATGAACCTATGCACATTTAATTTTTTACCTTTATATCCCTTTAAAGTTTCACTCTTATTTTCATGTAGGAATTCCTATGGATTAAAATCTCATAAACATTTGTGAAATAAATATTTAGATTTACTGGGCTTCTTCCAATTTGTACCATGTACTTTGTTTTTTTCATTAAGTTTACAGTATAAAGGGAACTGGAAAGTAGGATTTGCTGAAAAAATTTGAGTGGGTGATTTTGATTGATTTTGAATGATGCCTTTAGTGCAAAGTAGGTGAACCATGACTAACAAATGGAAAGTAGGAAACTGCTGGTGATAATTAGTCTAAAAGTACCTTAAAATTGCATATTTGTCAGATTATAAAATGTACTGGCTGGTTAAGTCAAAACAACAACAGTTATAGAAGTGGAGGGTAAAAGTGCCTGCACTGTATTTTAAGTTTTTCTTGCAAAATGTCAGTGATGTTCAAACTGCAGAATGTGGGTGCAAAAATCATGGATTAACAACTGGATATAGTTTTTATTATCTACTTAATATTAATTATTTACAGATGCTACAAACATCTATAACAGAGTTGATGAAGGTGGAGATGACATTAAGAACAAAAAATCCAAAGGTTAATTAGAGACTCAATGAAACTTTACTGTTACAAAAGAGAAACACAATTTATTATTTAAAGGGATAGTTTTGTCAAAGTTAACTTTGATGATTCAGATAGGACATGCAATTAAAAGCAACGTTCCAATGTAATGTTATCATCACATTTGCTTTGTTTTATTGGTATTCTTTATTAAAAGCTAAAGCTAGTTAGGCTCATTAACTGATTTCTAATCCATTTTGACAGTTTTTCTCAGTTAGACAGTGTTAGTTCATGTGTGTCGTACAGATAACATTGTGCTCACCTCCGTGGAGTTACCTAGGAGTCAGCTCTGATTGGCTAAAATGCATGTCTGTCAAAATAACTGAGATAAGGGGGCAGTCTGCAGAGGCTTATTCACAAGGTAATCACAGAGGTAAAATGTGTATTAATATAACAGTGTTGGTTATGCAAAACTGGGGAATGGGTAATAAAGGGATTTTCTATCTTTTTAAACAATACAATCAATCAAGTTGACTGTCCCTTTAAGACAATGTGAAACAGAGCAGAGTAGCAACAGTTAAGGTCAATAAAATGCTTGGTTATAGAGGTTAGGTAGATGTATTTGCAGTAGAAAAAGTAAGGTGCTTGTGCCACTTTTCAGATCATATATATATATATATATATATAAACTGGAAACTGTACAGGGTGGAGTGCACATGTATGAACATGCGGCATGATATACATGTGGGAGACTCTGGGTGCTTACACTGTTTGCTAGATGAGCACGCCGTGCTTTGTGAGGTCTCCCGTACATTGAGTAAGGGGTCGACATGTTGGTTTGCCCTATCTGCCTCAGAATATTGTGGCCTAGGCAGTTCATACACCGGCAAGGTCCCGGAGTGCCATCTCGCAAGTAAGCGAAGCAGCACTGCGCATTAAGCCAGGGACTTACTTACATGGTAGTTTCCAGATCGCTGGAAACAAGAGTTAAGAAGCGACCACTGCTCCTTAACTCTTCCGCCACCTCTGACACCATCTGACACCCCCTGCTAGCGGCCGAGTGGCCACGATTGTGCAGGGGGCGGATTTGCACAAGCATTTCACTTGTGTCCGTCCGTGTCCGGCCGACAGATGTTAAATCAGCCCCTTGGTGTTTACTATCCCTTTAAATCAGGATGTATGTTTTTAATTTTTGATAAGCTAGAAAAAGCTCAGGCCTTTCTAGAAAATGAGCCCAGATAAAGTTTATTTTTCTCACTCTTTGTTTAAGATAGTACATAGTGGGAAACCTCCTTCCTTTTTTGCTTATTTTTTTTAAGAGGCCTTTTTTTATGCCTGGATGTAGCAGGGAAACTACTCAATTAATATGTTTTGTTCTCTTGGTATCCTTTGTTTAAAAGCATACCTAGGTATGCACAGGAGCAGCTGATTGGTGACTGTGGTGACTGTGCATATATGCTTCAGGCTATTGGCTCACCCATGTGCTCTGCTGTTTCTTCAACAAAGGATATCAAGAGAATGAAGCAAATTAGATCATAGAAGTACATTGAAAAGTTAGTTAAATTGCTTTAAAAAAAAAAAAACTATTCCTTTTTCTTTTTTTTTTTTTTTTTATAATCCAACAGGATGAAATACAAAATAACATATTATTTATCATCATTGAGTCTCGCAGGACGCTTTTACGGCAGAATCTTATCTCAAGTATGACAAAGAAACATTTCATTGCTTGAATACGTGTTGCCAACCTAAACAATACTCTGTTCTCATGTAAATGGCACTGTATCTACCCTGGTGGAAGTTTTCAAATATAATCAACCTGATATATCGACATGACTTCCGTCCAAATCTATTTCCAGCTTGTCAAGGAACAAAAGAAATGTAATTGCATGTTTACATCTGTTAAACAACAATCTAAGACCATCTAATCTCATATGTATACCAATATATCCACACTGGTGGTGTTTTCTCAAACAACCTAGAACATCAATCCAAATTGGTTATATATTAGAGTCTTTTCTAAAAAGGAAATAAATGCTGTCGGCATTTATCGATGTGTAGCGGACATAAAACACTACATCGTATCATGTCCACTCGCACATTAATAAATTGACCCCATAGCCTGAGAAGGCGCTAATATTTCCTAAAATTTGTGTTAGAATAGGTATGTTTCTTTTTGAGTCTCATAAAAAATAACAAATCATTCACATATAGTAGTAATGTAGTTTTCCTTTTCCCTAACCATATACCTTCCAATTATTTCCTTAACTGTATAGCCAGTAGTTCAATTGCTATGTTAAATAAATATGGTGGCATCCCTGCCTCGTACCTTTTTGTAACAAGAAGTTAGGAAATATACTTCCATTTATTGATATATTTGCATTTGGGTTCTTATAAATAGTCTGTATGAGTCTGAGGAAATTGCCGACAATTCCAAATTTCTGGATAGCTGTAAATAAGTTGTCCCACGTAATCATATCAAATGCCTTTTCGGCGTCTACTGTTATAATAGCAATATCAGTTTTGGATAATACTCCATTTGTATTCAATTTTTGCCAGTAATACTGAATGATTAGCTGCAATTTCCTCAAGCTCATTGTTGAATTTCTCCCCAGCATAAAGCCCACCTGATCCTTATGGATTAGCAGACCTATTACTTTTTTAAGTCTTTGTGCAATAATACTTGTAAGCAATTTATAATCGTTATTAAGTAACAAAATTGGTCTATATGCATAGAAGTCTTCAGGGTTTTTGCCTTTTTTTTAATATCAATGAGATTATTGATGTTGTGAAATATTTCCCTTTTACTCTCCTTGTATAAAAATTGTGTTGAATAATACTTCTAATGTTGGGGTTATCTCCTCTGCTATCATTTTGTAGAGTTCAATTGGAGTTTATTCAAGGCCAGGCGCTTTGTTAACTGCAGTTACTTTTATGGTTTTTCTTATCTCTTCCTGTGATATAGGCATATTTAAGAGCTCAAGATTTTCCTTTGATATTTTAGGCAGTCGCACATGCTCCCAAAATTGTGCTTTCACGCTTGGGCACATGTTACCTTCCAAATACACTTTTTGGAAATATTCAAAAATATGTTTACTGATATCCTTAATGTCTGAGAATCTTTTGTCCCCTATTTTAATTGCTTCAATACATTGTTTTTTTCTTTTTAAGTTTTACTAGATTAGTCAAGAATTGTCCTGCTTTCCCAGAATGTCTATAAAGAAAAGCTCTAGATCTCAACTCTTCCTGTCTCATTTTTTGACTAAGTAGGGTCTCTCTCTCCTTATTTGCCCTTATTTATTTATCCCAGCAAATTTCAGATGGATAGCTAATATATGCGTTGAAGCAATTTCGCAAATTATTTGAGGCCTGCTGTTCTTTGATCTTAGCTTCGTGTTTTTTTTTGCCCACTAAGTATGCCTTTATCTCCCCCCTTATCACTGATTTGAATGTTTCCCAAAAATTTTTAGCTTTTGTTTTTATAGTCGTGATTAAATAGCGAAAATTCATTTCACCTTTGTCTCAACCAATTTTTAAATGGTGTGTTTGAGGTTAAATAAATAAAAAATATTCTATTATAAAAATTTACTTTTTTGTTTTATAGTATCTTTGTTGAAGAGCATACCTAGGTAAACTCAGACATGTGCACGTCTTGAGTACAATATGGCAGCAGTGTATGCACCAATATTTGTTACAATGTTATAAATATACTCATAGATAAGTTGAGAGCAACTGATACCGCACAGTGTGTTATTTTATACTCAACCTCATGCAAACAATAACACACGATAGGGTATTACAAGTTGTTTGTTAAAATTATTAACCAACACTTTTTTAATGCGCCCAATACTCATATAGTGTGCCATATACTTTCAATGGGTAGTAGCATTATAATTGTGCTTCTACTACAAGTCATCGACTTGCTCTCTTGTGCGCAATCCAAAATAACACTGTCTATATTAGCGCTATTTAAAAGAGGTATTAACTGCTATAGTTTGCATTAACAAATAACCAAAAAAAATCCATAAATCAAAATAAATTGTAGTGTGAGCAAGAAATCTATTATCTGGCAGAAATTAGTCATCTGCACTATCCACCATGAGTAATGTCCACAAAAAGCAAAAATTGAGCACAGCACAGAGGACAAGGAGTGCACGAAAGACCAAGGGTACTGCCAATCCCTCCAACAGATAAACACAAATGTGAAAATAGTCTCCAGCACTCCAAATCTATTCAAAGGCAATTTTATTCACATAAATTAGCAACGTTTCGGGGTCACAGCTCCTTACTCATGCTTCATCATGAGCATGAGTAAGGGGCTGTGACCCCGAAACATTGCTAATTTATGGGAATAAAATTGCCTTTGAATAGATTTGGAGTGCTGGAGACTATTTTCACATTTGTGTTCACCATGAGTAATGTAGCGCACATTATACTTCAGCTCGCAACATTTATATTAAACATTGTCTTGTAATATAAGCGCAAAACATGCAAGTAGCGTGGATCTTACACAAGCTGTATTATTGCTCCATAACGCTTGCATTTTCGTGCTCCACTTGTAGTCTAGTCCATAGTCTTCAAGACACAAATCCTCTGAAGCTTACCTAGATATGCTCTTTAACACAGAATAGCAAGAGAACAAAGTAAATTCGATAATAAAAACACATTGGAAATTTTTTCAAATCGCAAGCTCTATGTGAATCTTGAAAGTTTAATCCTGATTTTTATTTGCCTTTAACATAGGCAAACAAATACAATATTCATAAATAGTTTAAACTAACACATTTATTTATAACTTTAAAATAAGCATGTAAGAAGATAAATAATTGCTATTTTCAACTCTGCGAGATCCAGAGATTTCATTTTCACAAATCCTGTCTTCTGAGCTTGAAACAACAATATTGATGCTATATAAAATGTACGTTTTCTCCCTGGAACTTACAGTAAAAAATCATCTGGCAGGAACTTTTTAAATTAATATTGGCTTTCAAAAATGTGCTGTCTGCAAAGGCTTTCATTTATCAAACCTTTAGAAACGGCACTGGCCCTGGCGGTTTACTGGTCCATAACATGCAGCTTATCTGCTGATCTGAGTTATGTTTGTGGTGTAGTAAAATGCCACTCTATTTGTAATAATTTTAGAGTTTACTGAGTCAGAAAATCTAGCTTTTAACAGAAAATGAGTAAAAATATGCTGACTATGCCTTGAAAATAAAATTTCTATTTGATAAATCTTAAACATTCCAATCCAAAAAGTAGGTTAAAAATATTCCTAAAAGTCACATATGTACAATCTAAAAATAATATTAGTTGTATTGATATATGGTTAAAAAAATGCTCAATTTTAAAGTTATGAGACTTGAAGGTACATCAAACAGTTTTTGTGTAAAACTTGACCTACACTCCCTAAACAAACCAGAAAGCAAAGTCTGTGACCAATGTTTTCAAGTGCTGCAAATTACCTAAAGCAGCAATTTATTTTTGCAACATTTGCAGGTTACAGAGTTTTACACAAGCAAAAGGTATTTAAAGAGATATGAAACCCCAAATTTGTCTTTCATGATTCAGATAGAGAATGCAATTTTATATTACTTTCTAATTTACTTCTATTCTCAAATTTTCTTTTTTCTCTTAGTATCTCTTGTTGAAAATCAGAGAGATACGCTCAGGAGCGTGCACATTTTGCATTTTGCATTAATGGTATCCATTTGCTAGATAACATTAGATGGCAGCACAATTTCCTGCTATTCAGTACTCCAGTATATTTGATCATATAAATCAATTTGAAACTTTTTAAAATTGTTTGCTCTCTCTGAATGCCAAAATAACATTTTTAGGTTTTATGTCTGTTTAATGCCCCTTTAATACAATTAAAGGACAATTAAATGGAGATTTGCATAATTTACAAATGCACCATAAAAAGACAACACAATAGCACTGAATTTCAATTTATCAATATAATTTTTTTTTTCTAAGAAATTTCAGTGTTTCTATTTCCCTGCCCACTGTACCATGTGACAGCCATCATCCAATTACAGACTTTTATGTACACACTGTGAACTCTTGCACATGCTCAGTAGTGACTAGAGACTTACAAAGTGAGCATATAAAAGGAATAGTCACAAATAGAAAATAGAAGTAAATTCGGAAAACAGGTTTTTATTATTTTAATTGCATCTGACCTACATTTGTCAATAAGTGTGCAGTAAGACCTTGTGGTGTCAGTTGGTGACCCAAGACAAACAGGATTAATGTAGAGACTAGCCTGGAGTCATTTGATAATCATCAAACTAATTTTAAATAAAAATAGTCATTTTCACATTATCAGACATCATCAGGCTGTAAAGTCATCAGCTAAGGTAACTTCTGGGTGATGACTTCACAGTGATTAGCAGATTACCTTACTGATTAAATCACAAGCATGAACAGCCAGTGAATTACTCTAGAGTCATCTCATTTAAATATTTGGGCCTGTGGGCGAACTTCAGGATGACTTCTGATGACTAGTCTGGAGTCATCAATTACTTCAGAATGATTCCAGGGAGATCATCCTTTTTTGACTAGTGTAGTGACACTGTGGGGCTGATTTATCATGGCCCGAATGGGGCCAAATATATCTGTTTCTGCACAAGCCTTCAGACTCACCAGAAACAGGAGTTAAGAAGCAGCGGTCTTAAGACCGCTTCTCCTTAACTCGTCCGATACCTCTGAGGCAGCGGACAGCAATTTGCTCAATCTCATATGATCGGGTTGATTGACACCCCCTGCTAGTGGACGAATGGCCGCGAATCTGCACGGGGCGGCATTGCACCAGCAGTTCACCAGAACTGCTTGTGCAATTATAAATGCTGACAGCGTATGCTGTCGGCATTTATCGATATCTGGCGGACATGATCGCTACAGCGGATCATGTCCACCAGACACATAAAAAATAGGCCCCTGTGTGTGCTCTGATAGATTGACGTGCACGTGGCTTACACTCACACTGAAAATAATACAGCTGAGAGGAAGAGCTCTGCTGAGGTGCACAGAAAGTTGTTAAAGGGACATTGCTCTTCTAAACATTATGTCACTTACAGTATATGATAAAACAGCTTATTTTTGGCTATAAAAAATATGAAGTGAATGCTATTAAAGTTAAAAGGCCATTACATACAATAGCATTGCAAGAGCATAATAAATGGGCAGTGTTTTTTTTCCTGACAAATTTCACAATATACTTCAATGTACAGGCCCCCTGTATCATGTGACAGCCATCAGCCAATCACAGACTCATTTACATATGCACTGTGAACTCTTACACATGCTCAGTAGGAGCTGGTGCCTCAGAAAGTGTGCACGTAAAAAGACTGTTCGCTGTTTGATAATGGAACTAAATTGTTAAGTCTCTTAACCTGCATGCTCTATCTGAATAATGAAAGTGTCAGTTTAATAAGAAACTGTACCCATCAACTAATGAGCAATTGCCAGACGTTCTTGGCAGCCAATGGGCATAACTTTTAAGCACCTATCAACCAATTACCATTATCAGGACGTATATAACTGACACTTCTATATTAATTGTGATTTAAGTTTAAACAGCAGGGGTTAAACACATTGTTATATGCGGTAGTTCAATAATAAAATGCTATAACACAGAGTATAATCTTTTTTGCACTTATACGTCTCTTTGATAGAAGGAAATATATGTGTCTGAAATATTTATATATTTCTGTTGTGACTAGGTGAGAAATCTCAGATCCATGCACAGTATATAAACTTCTAACAAAAGCAAAAAAAAGCAAAAAAATATTCTATCACCACCGGCTCATGCTGTGACATAACTCTAAGCAGAAGTTATCTCAAGTTGAAGAGAAGCTGTGAAATTTCTAACCGTCTTATTTTTTATAATCTTCCAAGTCACATACGCTGTGTCTAAATAATGTTTGGATTTGGCAGATGACAAAAGCCAAACATTTGTTGCAGCTAGCTGGGTATTCAGGCGCAACAAGGTTCAGTGACAAATCACACTACAGATTTGTCATCAACAAAAGTATTCATAGGGATAGGTGTGAACACATATCAAAGAACGTTAGGACTGTAAGATTTATTTTTGTGCTGAATATTTATCTTGGTGGCAAACTCATTTTCAGATGTAAATCCTCTTCTCCTGCCGTCTTTAGACTTTAGAATTTGGATAATGAGAATGAAATTGAAAATATTAAGAGTGAATTAAGAGTTGGGTTGATAGATTAATGAAACAGTTATATTAAGTAAAAAGGGAAAGAGGACTGTATGTAAAGGGAAAATATATAGTATTGCACTTAGTGTAGTGGAGGAATTCAGTTTGCCTCCTTTAAAGGGACATAGAAGTCATAGTATGTAATAGTATGTAATAGCGTAGAAGAGGGGGAGAAGATGAAAAGTCTTATAGAGGGGGGGTGAGTATTATGGAAAAATATGGGTTAATTTTAAGAAAGCATATATGCCTGGTGATTATTTATAGCAGCAACTTTTTTTTTTTTAGCTATGGGAACTGCTGGTCAATATTTTAGAAGCTGAAAAAACAAAGGAAGACAGGCGCAGCCCAACTCAAGTGAAAGACATTTAATAGGCAAGTGCACACACAGCTAAATGGCAACTTACAGGAATAAAAAGAATAATCAGCATGTCAGTGTATCTGCTCATCTAGCGGTTCCGCAATACTCTGTATCCAAATGTTTCCACCACCTCGGCCGGTGCTGTACCAAGTCTGGGGTTTGAACTGGGATCAGTCAGTATGGAGCCGATTTTGGAGAGTGCAGAGACACAGCGTGAGTAATCTCTATGCGCGTTTTGTCCGACTTTATCAAGAGAAGAAATAACATGTATCCAACAAGGGCTCTAAACCGGCTTATGAATGAGCCAATGTGTTGACTTCCTGTTTGTATCTGGCCAATGGTAAGTTTCAACAAAGCGGCCACAAAGTATCCTTGGAATATCAAAGTTAATACAAAGTAAAAAGTTAATACAGAATAAAAACAGATATATTAATTCATATTGAATTCTAAATTGACTAAAAGTGTTCCTAGCATATATGAAACACATAATAATATAGTAATGGAATACATCATTAAAACGTTAAATAAATAAATGAAATGTTCACATCCGTATAAAAAAACATTGATAACAGATGAAATGCTGACTGACAGTATAAGGGACAACAAAAATGTCAATAATAGCACAATAAAGAATAGGACTTTACGGATTATAACATGTTGTTTGTTAAACATGAATAACAGACCAACTATGTCAGTATGTAATAGTGCAAAGCCAGCAGAATACACAGTAGTAGATTTATTAACCCTGTCGGCAAAGTGTAACATTATAACAGTTTGTGTTGACAAAACTTCAGAATTTATGTATAATAACTATAAAACATTATATTAATAATAATAAAAATAAAATAATAAAGATGGTACTAAAAAAATAATTATGGTACTAAAAAAATTAAACCCCTATAACACTGAACGTCTACAGTATAAATCGGTGGATGTCTTTCCTAAATTACATAAAAGCTTGTAGGACCAATTCAATATTTAGACCTTGAGGGTGCATGGATCCTAATGTATAGATCCAATATGATTCCCTGTGTCTCAAGGTTAATAACCTATTTGGAAATTTGTTATTAGGGATCCAGTCAATGACTTTTATATTTAGACTATTTGGATCCATGTGATGATGTATACGAAAATGTTCTGAGACACTATGAGTTCTTAATCCTGCCTTGATGTTATTGACATGTTCATTAAATCTAGTTCGTACGTTTCTTTTGGTTTTACCCATGTATATTAGATTACACTCACAGCTCAAAAGGTATACTACGTAGGTAGTGCTGCAGTTACATTTATATTTCATCTTGAAATTCTTTAATTGGTTGAAATTATGTAAAGTATCCCCTGTGCTGACAGAACTACACATACCACATTTCTTAACTCCACACCTATAAGTTCCTGGTTTTTGTGTTAACCATGTGGTAATGTTATTTCCTTCTGTGATCTTACGTAGCTTAGTCGGTGCTAATATGTTCTTTAGATCTCTGTTTTTCCTGAAGGTTACTAGTGGTTCTGCATCTAATATATCTCCTAAGATGGGATCTGCTTTTAAAAACCCCCAATGCTTTTTAAGAATATTATGGATCTCCCTGTTTCCTTGATTATAGGCAGTAATAAACCTAATATTGTTATACTTCTGTTTGTCTAGAATACAATTTTTGGGTATCAGTAGGGTTTCTCTTTCCATGCTATCAACTCGTTCTTTTTCCAGTTTGGATAGTGGTTTGATCATATCCTTTCTCTAAAAATCTATCATCTAAAAATTTAATTTCTTTAAAATAGTCAACTTTTTTTGTACAGTTCCTCTTAATTCTCTGGTACTGCCCTAGGGGGATGTTGGTTTTCCACCTCGAAAGGTGGCCACTCTTTGCATTTAAGAAACCATTTTTGTAGGCTTGCGATAATTTGCTACTGCTACCTTCTTATTTTCATCCACAAACAATATAAGGTCTAAAAATTCCACCTGTTGTTTATCAATTTTGGAAACAAATTTGAGATTATAGATGTTATTATTAATATGTTTGATGAACTCTCCTGTTTCTGTCTCAGATCCTTTCCATATAATGACTATGTCATCTATATACTGATAGTACCAAACTAAATTCATTGTGTAGGGGTTGTTAGACCAAACATATTTCTCCTCGAAATGGTTCATAAAAAGATTAGCATACGATGGGGCAAAGGTGGTCCCCATCACGGTGCCTTGTATTTGTTGATAGAATTGACCCTCAAAACAAAAATAATTGTGATTTAGTATAAAACTGATACCTGCTAATATAAAATCTAGATGTTTATCTGACATGTCGGTGTTCTCTAACGATTCCTGTACCACATTAATACCTAGAGTGTGTGGGATGCATGTGTATAATGACGATACGTCACATGTAATCCATAGATAATCATCAAACCACTCTAAACCCTCAAAGATATTGAAAGTGTGTACTGTATCTCCTAAGTATGCTCTGGTTAATTTGACTATGGGTTGTAAATAATGGTCAATATAAACAGAAAGATTATTGGTGAGGGATCCTATGCCTGAAATTATTGGCTTTCCCGGAGGTTCAATGAGAGTCTTATGCACTTTGGGCAAGTGATAGACCGTAGGAATTGTTGGATGATTTTCCACTAGGAAATGGAATTCCTCCCATTTCAGAATATTTTCATTTTTGGCCTCTGAGAATTGTACTTAATTTATTTTTAAATTTAGTAGTGGGGTCAAAATATAGTCTTTTATATGTACTGCTGTCATTTAAAATATTATATGCTTCTTTGAGGTAGTCAGTTTTGTCTTGTATGACCACCCCCCCCCCCTTTATCAGCTGCAGTGCTCTAATCACTATGTTGCTGTTGTCTTGTAAGGATTTTAATGTCTTCCTTTCATGCAGAGTCAAGTTGTCATTGTACCTGTTGACCCAAGTATTGCCTCTTTTTCCCCAAAGTTTATTGAGATCACCACAAACTAGTTTGTTAAATGTGGTTATGTATTCTCCTTGAGCTTGATAGGGTTAAAAGCTAGATTTTCTCTTTAAATTACTATGCACTATATTTTGTTGATGAATAGATAGATCCAGTAGATCTTCTTCTGATGTTTGTTCTAATTGTGTTAACGAGGGATTATTTTGGAGCATTTCTCTTTTTTTTGTGAGCATCTAGACTTTGAAATTATTTGCACTTTGACTTTGCAATTTTATATTGTACATTGTATATTTTAATATTTTTATATTTTAATATTTTGATTTCTATACTTGTAACATCCATAACTCATTTGGAATTGGTTTATAGTAATACTAGTAACATTATAGATTCGCATACTAACTCAGCAATCTTTGCACTTTACTTGTTTGGTTTAGTTTAAGTGTAGGTATCTGTACAATAATTACTTTTTTTATTTTTTAATAATTTCATAATAATTTTAAAACAACATGAACAGTATTAGTTTTGGGGATTGCTCAGCAAGGCATCTTAGACAAAGAGCCTCTGACTTATTGATCCAAAATGGTGACACTTGTATTAACGGATCAAATTATCAAAATCCTCTAGATCTTTTTAGGGAACTTGAAAAACTCCTTAATAGCAACACTAAAGAGTGGCAGGATCATCCCTAGAGGACTCAGATTGCATAAACACCCAGCCTTTGAACTAGAGTAGGTGGAATTTAAAACAGATTGGGACAAAGCCTTCCACGATTTTTCCATCTCCCTCATAAAAATCTTGATCAGATATAGGGAACACAAATTGGACAAAATAAATAACATAGACACTCTTCTCCCTAAAATTCAAATATATCAATTGGATGACAATTGGAAAAAACTTAATTACAGTATTCAAGAAAGAAATAATAAATTCACTAAGGATCTTATTAAAGCTAAACACAAAAAACTGTGTAGGGACTTAGAAGACTACAGAAATGATAATGTGTATACTTATAATAAGAAAACTACTTCCAGCAAGGAATAAATAGACTTTAGGGACCTCAAGAAAGACCAAAGAGAGGAACACCACCTCTACACAAAAGATCAAGTTATAGATTATAAATTCAGGAAAGAAGAAAAAAAGTCTAGTCTTCATAACAGTTATAATTTGAATAACAACAACAAAAAGATGGGGAACAAAAAGATGGGGAATGATAGATACTATGAATATAGAGGTAATTACTACACTGTCAATCATAACCACGATAATAATTTCACTCACACAAATACCCAAACAAACCCCCAGAATAGGAGTGAATCTCACTCATATATTAAACAAACTAATTTACGGACTAATAATCCACCAATTAAAAATACACAAAGACATAGAGACACAGATCAACGACAATATCAAAATGGAAGGAATAGTTATACACATCATACACCAAGGCAACACTCATGGCGTCATAATGAACCAAATTGTTTTACTCCATCTTATATGAAGCATACTACACATAAAAAACATCAGGAAGATCATAATAATTACAGCCAGTATAACAATAGATATGAGATCCTATCATATACTAAGGACACAGAATATCCACATTCCAGTTGGCAAAAACAGGGCGCTAAACCTAAGACATCTTCCTCTAATTCTAACACTTCACATTTAAGAACTGGTGATAGACACCTTAATGACAATGATCATCAGTTAATTTTTTTTAGATCTTGCTGTCCCACAAAAAGCAAAATTTCGAAACTTAAAAGAGATAGAAGATGTTACAAACCAAAATCAGAGAGTAACCCCAGGAAAAAGGTGAAGGGGCAGCGGGGATGCAGAGGGGGCAGAAAGGTTCAAAGATTCAAACATAAAAAGGATGAGATAAAGAGAAATCAAGCAAATATCTTTAACCTATCAAGTATTAAATTGGGAAATAATTAAACTAAACTATTAGCTAATGGTTTAAATTTTGCACCCAAAGCAGCTCCAGACAGATTCCAGAAGTATATAGATGTCCAGAAATATATACGCAATTTAACACTTAAAAGGTATTTTATTAAGAGTGCTCCAAAATCGTACACATCCTCTCAGCCTAGTCTCAATAAGGATGATTATCAAACTTTGGGAGTTCTACATAGTTTGGAAAATAATCCCTCGTTAACACAATTAGAACAAACATCAGTAGAAGATCTACTGGATCTATCTATTCATCAACAAAATATAGTGCATAGTAATTTAAAGTGAAAATCTAGCTTTTATCCCTATCACGCTCATGGAGAATACATAACCACATTTAACAAACTAGTTTGTGGTGATCTCAATAAACTTTGGGAAAAAAGAGGCAATACTTGGGTCAACAGGTACAATGACAACTTGACTCTGCATGAAAGGAAGACATTAAAATCCCTACAAGACAACAGCAACATAGTGATTAGAGCAGCTGATAAAGGGGGAGGGGTGGTCATACAAGACAAAACAGACTACCTCAAAGAAGCATACAATATTTTAAATGACAGCAGTACATATAAAAGACTATATTTTGACCCCACTACTAAACTTAAAAATAAATTAAGTACAATACTCAAAGAGGCCAAAAATGAAAATATTCTGAAATGTGATAAATTCCATTTCCTAATGAAAAATCATCCAACAATTCCTACGTTCTATCACTTGCCCAAAGTGCATAAGACTCTCATTGAACCTCCGGGAAGGCCAATAATTTCGGGCATAGGATCCCTCACTAATAAACTTTCGGTTTATATTGACCATAATTTCAACCCAGAGTCAAATCAACCAGAGCATACTTACGATATACAGTACACGCTATCAATATCTTTGAGGGTTTAGAGTGGTTTGATGATTATCTATGGATTACATGTGACGTATTGTCATTATACACATGCATCCCACATACTCTAGGTATTAATGCGGTACAGGAATTGTTAGAGAACACCAACATGTCAGATAAACATCTAGATTTTATTTTAGCAGGTATCAGTTTTATACTAAATCAAAATTATTTTTGTTTTGAGGGTCAATTCCATCAGCAAATACAAGGCACCACGATGGGGAATCTTTTTATAAACTATTTCGAGGAGAAATATGTTTGGTCTTAATAATAACATCTATAATCTCAAATTTGTTTTCAAAATTGATAAACAACAGGTGGAATTTTTAGACCTTATATTGTTTGTGGATGAAAATAAGAAGGTAGCAGTAGCAAATTATCGCAAGCCTACTGACAAAAAATGGTTTCTTAAATGCAAAGAGTGGCCACCTTTCGAGGTGGAAAACCAACATCCCCCTAGGGCAGTACCAGAGAATTAAGAGGAACTGTACAAAAAAAGTTGACTATCTAAAAGAAATTAAATTGTTAGATGCTAGATTTTTAGAGAAAGGATATGATCAAACCACTATCCAAACTGCAAAAGAACGAGTTGTTAGCATGAAAAGAGAAACCATACTGATACCCAAAAATTGTATTCTAGACAAACAGAAGAATAACAATATTAGGTTTATTACTGCCTATAATCAAGGAAACATAATATTCTTAAAAAATATTGGGGTTTTTTAAAAGCAGATCCCATTTTAGGAGATATATTAGATGCAGCACCACTAGTAACCTTCAGGAAAAACAGAGATCTAAAGAACATATTAGCACCGACTAAGCTACGTAAGATCACAGAAGGAAATAACATTACCACATGGTTAACACAAAAACCAGGAACTTATAGGTGTGGAGTTAAGAAATGTGGTATATGTAGTTCTGTCAGCACAGGGGATACTTTCCATAATTTCAACCAATTAAAGAATTTCAAGATGAAATATAAATGTAACTGCAGCACTACCTACGTAGTATACCTTTTGAGCTGTTAGTGTAATCTAATATACATAGGTAGAACCAAAAGAAACGTACAAACTAGATTTAATGAACATGTGAATAACATCAAGGCAGGATTAAGAACTCATAGCGTCTCAGAACATTTTCGTATACATCATCACATGGATCCAAATAGTCTAAATATAAAAGTCATTGACTGGATCCCTAATAACAAATTTCCAAATAGGTTATTAACCTTGAGACGCAGGGAATCATATTGGATCTATACATTATGATCCATGCACCCTTAAGGTCTAAATATTGAATTGGATCTACAAATTTTATGTACTTTAGGAAAGACATCCACCGATTTATACTGTAGATAGTTAGCATTTCATCTGTTATCAATGTTTTTTTATACGGATGTGAACATTTCATTTATTTATTTATTTAACGTTTTAATGATGTATTCCATTACTATATTATTATGTGTTTCATATATGCTAGGAACACTTTTAGTCTATTTAGAATTCAATATGAATTAATAAATCTGTTTTTATATAGTATTAACTTTTTACTTTGTATTAACTTTTATATTCCAAGGATACTTTGTGGCCGCTTTGTTGAAACTTACCATTGGCCAGATACAAACAGGAAGTCGACACATTGGCTCATTCATAAGCCGGTTTAGATCCCTTGTTGGATACCTGTTATTTCTTCTCTTGATAAAGTCTGAGCGGACTCGGACGAAACACGCGTAGAGATTACTCACGCTGTGTTTCTGCACTCTCCAAAATCGGCTCCATACTCACTGATCCCAGTTCAAACCCCAGACTTGGTACAGCACCGACCAAGGTGGTGGAAACATTTGGATCCATAGTATTGAGGAACCGCTAGATGAGCAGATACACTGACGTGGTGATTATTATTTTTTTTATTCCTGTAAATTGCCATTTAGCTGTGTGTGCACTTGCCTATTAAACGTCTTTCACTTGAGTCGGGCTGCGCCTGTCTTCCTTTGTTTTTTCAGCTTCTCCTTGATTGGGTGTTAATGTGAAAATACACACTCTCTGCTACGGGCAGCAAACGGCTTTGTGGGATCATAAAAACAGCATAGGATTATTTGACTTACTTTTGGAGATCACATCAGCTCCTTACACTTCACCATCAGGTGGAACTGACTTTCATGTATTTATTATTTTGCCACATACGGTGAAACACTTCCTTATCCTCTGGGTGCCTGATACCGGTACTGTGTGCTTTTTCAATATTTAAGAAGCCTTAAAGGGATAGTCTACAATAGAATTTGCATTGTTTTAAAAGATAGACAATCCCTTTATTACCCATTCCCCAGTTTTGCATAACCAACAGTTATATTAATAAACTTTTTACCTCTGTGATTACCTTGTATCTAAGTATCTTCTGACAGCTCCCTGATCACATGACTGTGACTATTTAAAATCTATTAAGTTGCATTTAGTACTGTGTTGTGCTAACTCTTAAATAACTTCCCGGGCGTCAACGCATTGTTATATATATGGCCCACATTAGATATGTCAGCTTCGAAAAATTTGGTTCGGATCGATTTGGACCGATTTGAATTTTGGTTCAGATCGATTCGAATTCGGAAGAAATCGAATGAATTTGTTTCGGATTCATTCGGATTCTTTCGGATTTGTGGAAAATTCGGTTCAATTCGGTTCGATTCGATTCGAATCGATTCTGAATTTCGGAATTTCGGTAATTGTTAAGTGGGATGTGCTGTGTATTACACTAGTATACTGTACAATACTAGTGTAATACACGGCCATCCGAATCCATCCGAATCTACCGAATAAATTCGAATCGATTCGTATTTATTCGGTAGATTTGGCACTACCGCAATTCGGAAATTCGAATCGATCCGAATCTCCGAATTCGACAAATTCGTCCGAATTTCGATTCGGACCAAATCGAATCGCACATATCTAGCCCACATGAACTATCAGTCTCCTGTTGTGAAAAGCAAATACAAAAGCATGTGATTAAGAGGCTGTCAATAGAGTCTTTTAAACAGGCAGAAATTTAGAGGTTTAAATGTTATAAAGTTTATTAAAGGGACACTGAACCCAAATTTTTTCTTTCGTGATTCAGATAGAGCATGCAATTTTAAGCAACTTTCTAATTTACTCCTATTATCAATTTTTCTTCATTCTCTTGGTATCTTTATTTGAAATGCAAGAATGTAAGGTTAGATGCCGACCCATTTTTGGTAAACAACCTGGGTTGTTCTTGCTGATTGGTGAATAAATTCATCCACCAATGAAAAAGTGCTATCCATGTTCTGAACCAAACAAATAGTTTAGATGCCTTCTTTTTCAAATAAAGATAGCAAAAGAATGAAGAAAAATTGATAGTAGGTAACTTACGCCTAGATTTAGAGTTTTGTCGGTAAAGACCTGCGGTGCTAACGCTGCTTTTTTTCGCCAGCGCTCCCTTAAGACAGCGCTGGTATTTAGAGTTGTCTGAATGGCTGCGTTAGCCTCATAAAAGGGATCGTAGAACATAATTTAGCTCCACTTCAACTCTCAATACCAGCGTTGCCTATGGTAGCGGTAAGCTGGAAAAACGTGCTCGTGCACGATATCCCCATAGGAAACAATGGGGCAGTTTGGGCTGAAAAAAACCTAACACCTGCAAAAAAGCCGCGTTCAGCTCCTAACGCAGTCCAATTGTTTCCTATGGGGAAACACTCTCTAAGTCTACACCTAACACCATAACATGAAGCCAGAGTCTAAACACCCCTAACCTTACACTTATTAATCCCTAATCTGCCGCCCTCGCTATCGCTGACACCTGCATTATACTATTAACCGCTAATCTGCCGCTCCGGACATCGCCACCACCTACATTATAGCTATGAACCCCTAATCTGCTGCCCCTAACATCGCCGACACCTATATTATATTTATTAACCCCTAATCTGCCCCCCCCCCAACGTCGCTGCCACCTACCTACACTTATTAACCCCTAATCTGCTGACCGGACCTCGCCGCCACTATAATAAATGTATTAACCCCTAAACTGCCGCACTCCCGCCTCGCAAACACTATAATAAATTGTATTAACCCCTAATCTGCCGTCCTTAACATCACCGCCACCTACCTACAATTATTAACCCCTAATCTCCCGCCCGCAACATCGCCGCTACTATAATAAAGTTATTAACCCCTAAACCTATGTCTAACCCTAACCCTAACACCCCCCTAAGTTAAATATAATTTTAATTAAACAAAATAAATTTACTATTATTAAATAAATTATTCCCATTTAAAACTAAATACTTACCTGTAAAATAAACCCTAATATAGCTACAATATAACTAATAGTTACATTGTAGCTATTTTAGGATTTATATTTATTTTACAGGCAACTTTGTATTTATTTTAACTAGGTACAATAGCTATTAAATAGTTATTAACTATTTAATAGCTACCTAGTTAAATGAATTACAAAATTACCTGTAAAATAAATCCTAACCTAAGTTACAAATACACCTAACACTACACTATCAATAAATTAATTAAATAAATTAACTACAATTAGCTAAACTAAAATACAATTAAATAAACTAATCTAAAAAACAAAACACTAAATTACAGAAAATAAAAAAATTACAAGAAGTTTAAACTAATTACACCTAATCTAAGCCCCATAAAATAAAAAAGCCCCCCAAAATAATAAATGCCCTACCCTATTCTAAATTACAAAAGTAATCAGCTCTTTTACCAGCCCTTAAAAGGGCTTTTTGTGGGGCATTGCCCCAAAGTAATCAGCTCTTTTACCTGTAAAAAAAAATACAACCCCCCCAACATTAAAACCCACCACCCACATACCCCTACTCTAACCCACCCAAACCCTCCTTAAAAAAACCTAACACTAACCCCTTGAAGATCTCCCTACCTTGAGTCGTCTTCACCCAACCGGGCCGAAATCTTCATCCAAGGTGCACAGAAGAGGTCCTTCATTTGGTAGAAGTCTTTATCCAGGCGGCGTCTTCAATCTTCATCCATCCGGAGCGGAGTGGAGCCATCTTCCAAGGAGCCGACGCTGAGCCATCCTCTGCATCCGGAGTCTTCTTACACAATGGCAGTACCTTTAAGTGACGTCATCCAAGATGGCGTCCCTTCAATTCCAATTGGCTGATAGGATTCTATGAGCCAATCGGAATTAAGGTAGGAAAAATCTGATTGGCTGATTCAATATAATAATATATATAATTCAATATATATATCACACACACACATATAATATATATATATATATACGCCACACATACACACATATATATATATATATATATATATATATATATATATATATATATATATATATATATATCTATATATACACACACACACACATGTTTAGACATGTATATGTATGTATCTCCATGTTAAAACCCTTTGCCTACCTGAGATCTCCTATCTTTGAGCCCTTATAAAGTTTGGGTGCAACGTTTTTTTAAAAATAATTTTTATTAGATGGTGTTATCATGAGTGTAACTGTACTTTGTAATGTATTTTTGATGTGTTTTGTGCCACTTTTTTCTTTTGCGACATAGTTAACCAGAGCTCTGAGGATGCGTTAATCATTCTAGCGTAAATCGTGATTGCGCACAATTGATCGCATTTACTTTTAACTTGTAATATGAGCGGTAAATCCGATGCGAGCAAACACCATATGAAGAATTCACAGAATATATGTATATACATTTTGTGATTGGCTGATGGCTGTCACATGATGCAGTGGGAGGGAAAATTAAACTAACTTTAAAATTTGTCAGAAAGAAATTTACTAATCATTTAAAATTTAAACTTGCATTCGGCTAGATTACAAGTTTTGCGTTATGAGCTGTGCGGTGCTAACGTGCAGTTTTTTCTCACCGCTCACTTACCTGCAGCGCTAGTATTACAGGTTTTTACAAACCCGGCGTTAAAAGGCAAGAAGTAGAGTGTAGATTTCCCCATAGACATCAATGGGGAGAGCCGGCTGAGAAAAAGTCTAACACCTGCCAAAAAGCAGCGTAAAACTCAGTAACCCAGCCCCATTGATTCCTATGGGGAAACTACATTTATGTTTACACCTAACACCCCAACATGAACCCCAAGTCTAAACACCCCTAATCTTACACTCTTACATTTATTAACACCTAATCTGCCGCCCCTGACATCGCCAGCACCTACATTATATTTATTAACCCCCTAATCTGCAACTCCGGACATCGCCGCCACCTACATTATACTTATTAACCCCTAATCTGCTGCCCCCAACATCTCAGACACCTACATTATATTTATTAACCCCAATCTCCATCCCCCAATGTCGACACAACCTACCTACATTTATTAACCCCTAATCTGCCACCCCCAACGTCTCCGCCACTATTCTAAATTTATTAACCCCTAAACCTAAGTCTAACCCTAACCCTAACACCCCCTAACTTAAATATAATTTAAATTAATCTAAATAAAATTACTATCATTAACTAAATTATTCCTATTTAAAACAAAATACTTACCTGTAAAATAAACCCTAACGGCTAGATTTAGAGTTTGGCGGCCAAAGGGGTGCGTTAGCTAACTCATGCTTTTTTTCTCCCGCACCTTTTAAATACCGCTGGTATTTAGAGTTCACAGAATGGCTGGGTTTTCAGTGCGTTAGGCTCCAAAAAGGGAGCGTAGAGCATAATTTAATGCCACTGCAACTCTAGATACCAGCGGTGCTTACGGACGCGGCCAGCTTAAAAAACGTGCTCATGCACGATATCCCCATAGAAAACAATTGGGCTGTTTAAGCTGAAAAAAAACCTAACACCTGCAAAAAAGCAGCGTTCAGCTCTTAACGCAGCCCCATTGTTTTCTATGGGGAAACACTTCCTACATGCACCTAACACTCTAACATGTACCCCGAGTCTAAACACCCCTAACCTTACACTTATTAACCCCTAATCTGCCGCCCCCGCTATCGCTGACACCTGCATATTATTATTAACCCCTAATCTGCCGCTCCCTACACCGCAGCAACATACATTATAGTTATGTACCCCTAATCTGCTGCCCCTAACACCTCCGACCCCTATATTATATTTATTAACCCCTAATCTGCCCCCCACAACGTCGCCGCCAGCTACCTACAATAATTAACCCCTAATCTGCCGATCGGAGCTCACCGCTACTATAATAAATGTATTAACCCCTAAAGCTAAGTCTAACCCTAACACTAACACCCCCCTAAGTTAAATATAATTTTTATCTAACGAAATAAATTAACTCTTATTAAATAAATTATTCCTATTTAAATCTAAATACTTACCTGTAAAATAAACCCTAATATAGCTACAATATAAATTATAATTATATTGTAGCTATTTTGGGATTAATATTTATTTTACAGGCAACTTTGTATTTATTTTAACCAGGTACAATAGCTATTAAATAGTTAATAACTATTTAATAGCTACCTAGTTAAAATAATTACAAAATTACCTGTAAAATAAATCCTAACCTAAGTTACAATTAAACCTAACACTACACAATCAATAAATTAATTAAATAAACTACCTACAATTATCTACAATTAAACCTTACACTACACTATCAATAAATAAATTAAATACAATTCCTACAAATAAATACAATTAAATAAACTAACTAAAGTACAAAAAATAAAAAAGAACTAAGTTACAAAAAATAAAAAAATATTTACAAACATTACTAAAAAATTACAACAATTTTAAACTAATTACACCTACTCTAAGCCCCCTAATAAAATAACAAAGACCCCCAAAATAAAAAAATGCCCTACCCTATTCTAAATTACAAAAGTTCAAAGCTCTTTTACCTTACCAGCCCTTAAAAGGGCCCTTTGCGGGGCATGCCGCAAAGAATTCAGCTCTTTTGCCTGTAAAAAAAACATACAATACCCCCCCCAACATTACAACCCACCACCCACATACCCCTAATCTAACCCAAACCCCCCTTAAATAAACCTAACACTAAGCCCCTGAAGATCTTCCTACCTTGTCTTCACCATGCCAGGTATCACCGATCGTTCCAGGCTCCGAAATCTTCATCCAAGCACAAGCGGGGGCTAGACATCCATCATCCGGCTGAAGTCTTCTATCAAGCGACGGCTGAAGAAGTCCAGAAGAGGCTCCAAAGTCTTCATCCTATCCGGGAAGAAGAGTAGATCCGGACCGGCAACCATCTTCTTCCAAGCGGCATCTTCTATCTTCATCCAATGACGACCAGCTCCATCTTGAAGACCTCCACCGCGGACCCATCTTCTTCTTCCGACGACTTCCCGACGAATGACAGTTCCTTTAAGGGACGTCATCCAAGATGGCGTCCCTTGAATTCCGATTGGCTAATAGGATTCTATCAGCCAATCGGAATTAAGGTAGGAAAATTCTGATTGGCTGATGGAATCAGCCAATCAGAATCAAGTTCAATCCGATTGGCTGATTCAATCAGCCAATCAGATTGAGCTCACATTCTATTGGCTGTTCCGATCAGCCAATAGAATGCGAGCTCAATCTGATTGGCTGATCGGATCAGCCAATCGGATTGAACTTGATTCTGATTGGCTGATTCCATCAGCCAATCAGAATTTTCCTGGGGCTGGTAAGGTAAAAGAGCTTTGAACTTTTGTAATTTAGAATAGGGTAGGGCATTTTTTTATTTTGGGGGTCTTTGTTATTTTATTAGGGGGCTTAGAGTAGGTGTAATTAGTTTAAAATTGTTGTAATTTTTTTATAATGTTTGTAAATATTTTTTTATTTTTTGTAACTTAGTTATTTTTTATTTTTTGTACTTTAGTTAGTTTATTTAATTGTATTTATTTGTAGGAATTGTATTTAATTTATTTATTGATAGTGTAGTGTTAGGTTTAATTGTAGATAATTGTAGGTAGTTTATTTTATTTATTTATTGATAGTATAGTGTTAGGTTTAATTGTAACTTAGGTTAGGATTTATTTTACAGGTAATTTGGTAATTATTTTAACTAGGTAGCTATTAAATAGTTATTAACTATTTAATAGCTATTGTACCTGGTTAAAATAATTACAAAGTTGCCTGTAAAATAAATATTAATCCTTAAATAGCTAAGATATAATTATAATTTATATTGTAGCTATATTAGGATTTATTTTACAGGTAAGTATTTAGATTTAAATAGGAATAATTTATTTAATAAGACTTAATTTATTTCGTTAGATAAAAATTATATTTAACTTAGGGAGGTGTTAGTGTTAGGGTTAGAATTAGCTTAAGGGGTTAAACTATTTATTAGAGTAGCGGTGAGCTCCGATCGGCAGATTAGGGGTTAATACTTGAAGTTAGCTGTCGGCGATGTTAGGGAGGGCAGATTAGGGGTTAATACTATTTATTATAGGGTTATTGAGGCGGGAGTGAGGCGGATTAGGGGTTAATTATTGTAGGTAGCTGGCGGCGACGTTGTGGGGGGCAGATTAGGGGTTAATAAATATAATATAGGGGTCGGCGGTGTTAGGGGCAGCAGATTAGGGGTTCATAGGGATAACGTAGGTGGCAGCGGTGTGCGGTCGGCAGATTAGGGGTTAAAAAATTTTAATAGAGTGGTGGCGATGTGGGGGGACCTCGGTTTAGGGGTACATAGGTAGTTTATGGGTGTTAGTGTACTTTAGAGCACAGTAGTTAAGAGCTTTATAAACCAGCGTTATCCCAGAAAGTTCTTAACTACTGACTTTTTTCTGCGGCTGGAGTTTTGTCGTTAGATTTCTAACGCTCACTTCAGCCACGACTCTAAATACCAGCGTTAGAAAGATCCCATTGAAAAGATAGGATACGCAATTGACGTAAGGGGATCTGCGGTATGGAAAAGTCGCGGCTGGAAAGTGAGCGTTAGACCCTCTAATGACTGGCTCCAAATACCAGAGGGCAGTAAAAATCAGCGTTAGGAGCCTCTAACGCTGGTTTTGACGGCTACCGTCCAACTCTAAATCTAGCCGTAAGATAGCTACAATATAACTAATAGTTACATTGTAGCTAGCTTAGGGTTTATTTTTATTTTACAGGCAAGTTTGTATTTATTTTAACTAGGTAGAATAGTTACTAAATAGTTATTAACCATTTAATAACTACCTCGCTAAAATAAATACAAATTTACCTGTAACATAAAACATAACCTAAGTTACAATAACACCTAACACTACACTACAATTAAATACATTCCCTACATTAAATACAAATAAAAAAATTACATTAAATTAGCTAAATCACAAAAAAAAACCATTAAAGTACAGAAAATAAAAAACAAATTACAAGATCTTTAAACTAATTACACCTAATCTAATAGCCCTATCAAAATAAAAAAAGCCCCCCCAAAATAAAAAAAAACCCTAGCCTAAACTAAACTACCAATAGCCCTTAAAAGGGCCTTTGCGGGGCATTGCCCCAAAGAAATCAGCTCTTTTACCTGTAAAAGAAAATACAAACAACCACCCCTATTTAATGTAGGGAATTGATTTAATTGTAGTGTAGTGTTAGGTGTTAGTGTAACTCAGGTTAGGTTTTATTTTACAGGTAAATTTGTATTTATTTTAGCTAGGTAGTTATATAGGTAACTATTCTACCTAGTTAAAATAAATACAAACGTGCCTGTAAAATAAAAATAAACCCTAAGCTAGATACAATGTAACTATTAGTTATATTGTAGCTATCTTAGGGTTTATTTTATAGGTAAGTATTTAGTTTTAAATAGGAATAATTTAGTTAATGATAGTAATTTTATTTAGATTTATTTAAATATATTTAAGTTAGGGGGTGTTAGGGTTAGGGTTAGACTTAGGTTTAAAGGGTTAATAAATTTAGAATAGTGGCAGAGACATTGGGGATGGCAGATTAGGGGTTAATAAATGTAGGTAGGTGGCGGCGATGTTGGGGGCAGCAGATTAGGGGTTAATAAATATAATGTAGGTTGCGGCGATGTCCAGAGCGGAAGATTAGGGGTTAATAAGTATAATGTAGGTGACGGCGATGTTAGGGGCGGCAGATTAGGGGCTAATAATATTTAACTAGTGTTTGCGGGTTAATATGTTTATTATAATGGCAGCGATGTCCGGAGCGGCAGATTAGGGGTTAAAAAATGTATTATAGTGTTTGCGATGCGGGAGGGCCTCGATTTAGGGGTTAATAGGTAGTTTATGGGTGTTAGTGTACTTTTTAGCACTTTAGTTATGAGTTTTATGCTACAGCGTTGTAGTGTAAAACTCATAACTACTGACTTTAGAATGCGTTAGGAATCTTGGAGGTAGAGGGTGTACTGCTCACTTTTTGGCCTCCCAGGACAAACTCGTAATACCAGCATTATGGAAGTCCCATAGAAAAAAGGGTTTATGAACTTTACGTAAGTCGGTTTGCGGTAAGGCCAAAAAAGTGTGCGGTGCCCCTAAACCTGCAAGACTCGTAATACCAGCAGTAGTGCAAAAGCAGCGTTAGGACCAGTTAACGCTGCTTTTTCAGATTACCACAAAACTCATAATCTAGCCGATTTTATTAGGCATTTACTGATTATGATATTCTACTGTGTTTGGTGATCTTTTAAGAAAAATGGGAAAGAGAGAGGGAGACGTATGGGGAGTGAGAGGGAGGGACAAAGGAGAGGCCGTAACTGATTTAGAGACTAGGACAAGGGAGCTGTGTTAGCAATGGGATATTAAAGGGATTTTTTATAAAAATTTTTGCATTACTTGTGCACAAGGAAACATTTTCTGTTTATTCTAAAATCAATAAAAACATAACAATAGTTTCTATGCAAGATATTTTAAAATGCTATTTTCTAATTTATAATTTCCTTAAGTAACTATATCAAGTATTTAAATGATTGTGTTAAGAAAAATTATATTCTCCCTAAATGTCCTCAGTCATTTGTTTGGTGTACCTGGTTGCAAGATCCTATTTACTCCACTTGGTATTAGGAGGATTGATATAAATGTGACAGGGCACAAGTAAACATAAATGTCTATTCTTTTTCTCAAGGTCATGTTTTATAGTCTGTGATGCCCTATGTTCCTTCTCCAGACAGAGCAGCTTAGGAATCTCACTTGTGCAGAAGCTATAGAAAACCATAATAAAGAGAAATATTTTGATAGGGTGGGAAACCTATTTAAAGACACTTTGACAGATGGTATTATTGGGAATAATAATATTCTACAATAGAACTGATGGCAAAATGTTTTTCAGTTCTTTCTATGGAAAATAATTGAGCGTCTGTGGCTTACTATTGGCAGAGCTGTCAGCAGAAGGCAGTCAGGCACTAGGATTTACTGTATGCTATGTGCAGTCACTCTTTTTTTTTATAATCATCCTTGCTTCATTTCCTAGCTCTTAATATCTCCCATTTCCCTTCACAATTGGTAAACAAGCAACAGATTTTTTCCTCACAGCAAACTAAACTCAGACTGCATTAATGACATTCAGGTAGATTACAAGTTGTGCGTACGTGTTTTAACACTGAAAAAAATAGTCATTTTAGAGTTAAAACAGCCACGCAGCCATTACAAGTCTTGTCGGTATAGCTTTACCACAAGCCTTTTCGCCTGTAACGCAATGTCAGCCCCGCACTCGTAGTGCGTTACAACCCAAAATGACACAATCCGTTATGCCATCTGAGAGCAGTATGCTGCTCCTCTGTTTTGCTGTGGCCGCTGCCACAGACACAGGTACTCCTCCTGTTGCTAGGGATAGTGGCAGTGTAACTGCAGCACAATGAGGACATCATCACCGCCCGCCCTGTCTTCCCTATGTAAAGGCCTCAGTCTCTCACATGTGCCTAAATATAGGTGTTACTTCTTGTGCTGTATGCTGTATATATTCCTGGTGCTGTATATCTGTATGCTGATTTGCTGTATTGATTCACAGTTGCTGAACTCTGCATATTTGACTACTCTGCTTGCCTTAACCCCTGAATTGGTGGACTGCTTAACTATTGATGAACTCTGCCTGTTTGACTATGCTGCTTGCCTTAAACTCTGCTTCGCTGGATTGCTTAACTATTAATGAACTCTGCCTGTTTAACTACTCTGCTTGCCTTAACCCCTGAATTGCTGGATTGCTTAACTATTGATTAACTCTGCCTGTTTGACTACTCTGCTTGCCTTAACCCCTGAAATGCTGCACTGCTTTACTGTCGATGAACTCTGCTGGATTTCAAACTGTTGTTGAACTCGGCCAGCCTGACCATTCTATTGGTTTACCCCTGAACTGTTATACTGCTGTATATCCTATTGTTGCTGACTCCTGCCTGTTCCAGGTCCTTCTATTGGTTTACCCCTGAACTGCCATACTGCCTGCTGTGAGTATTGCTTTCCTCATTTTACAAACTCTCTCTCTGCTCTGGGATATTTCATATCATTCCACTTGACGCTGGGATAAGAAGACTGTTGGCCAAGTTTGGTCTGATAGTGGAATATCCCACGAGCATTACAGCAGTAGTTATGAGTTTTAAGCAACAAAACTGTTACATAAAACTCATAACTAAAGAGTTACAAAGTACACTAACACCCATAAACTACTTATTAACCCCTAAACCGAGGCCCTCCAGCATCGCAAACACTATATTAAAGTTATTAACCCCTAATCTGCCGTTCCCGACATCACCGCCACTAATAAAATGTATTAAACCCTATTCCGCCACTCCCCAACATCGTCGCCACTATACTAAAGTTATTAACCCCTATTCCCCGGAACCCCCTTATCGCCAACACTATAATAAAGATATTAACCCCTATTCCGCCTCTCCCCGACATCGTCCTCACTAAATAAAGTTATTAACCTCTAAACCTCTGGCCTCAAACATCACTACCACTAAATAAACCTAGTAACCCCTAAACCACCAGCCGCCCACATTGCAACAACCTACATTAAACTATTAACCCCTAAACCTAAACCTAACTGTAACCCTAACCCTAAACCTAACACCCCCTAACTTTAGCTATCTTAGGTTTTATTTTATTTTTTTCACAGGTAAGTTTGTATTTATTTTAACTAGGTAGACTAGTTAGTTAATAGTTATTAACTATTTACTAACTACCTAGTTAAAATAAATACAAACTTACCTGTGAAATAAAACCTAAGCTGCCTTACACTAATACCTAACATTACAAAAATAAAAAACTACCATTACAAAAAATAAAAAAACACTAAAATTACAAAAAATAAAAAACCTACCATTACAAAAAATAACAAACAAAATTATCGAAAATAATAAAAAATATTCATATTCTAATATCCTGTTAAAAAAAAAAAACACCCCAAAATAAAAACCCCTAATTTATAATAAACTACTAAGGATCCTTAAAAGGTCCCTTTGTAGGGAATTGCTCTAAAGAAATCAGCTCTATTCCTACAAAAGGAAAAAAAACACCCCCTAACAGTATACAAACCCCCACCCCCCAAACCCACAAAATAATAATAAAGTAAAACTTAATCTACCCATTGCCCTGTAAAGGGCATTCGTATGGGCATTGCCCTTAAAAGGGCATTCAGCTCTTTTTTCTGCCCTTAAAAGGGCATTCAGCTGTTTTAAGAACTGCCCAACCCCTAATCTAAGAAAAAAAACACCAAAGCATTTCAATCCGCAGTGTGCAACGGATGATCGCATGAAGAGGACCTCCACGTTGGATCGATGGACTTCCGCCTGGACCTCCGCCTTGGACCTCTGCCTTGGACCTCTGCCTTGGACCTCTACCTCCGTGCATCGACCGCTCCGCAGGGATGAAGAAGATGCCAGTCCTGCGATGGATGAAGATGTAGCCGCCTAGATGAAGATGGAGCAGCTGGGATAAAGATTGTTCAACCGGGACTTCAGCAAATGTTAGTACCTAAAGATGGGTTAGTGTTAGGTTTTTTTAAGTTTTTTTGGGTGGATTTTTTTTTAATGCCCTTACAAATACCTTTGTATTTTTTTTTTAGAAAAAGCTGTTTTTTTAGTGCAATGCCCTACAAAAGGCCCTTTTAAAGTCTATTGGTAGTTTATTATAGATTAGGTTTCTTTCATTTTGGGGTGTTTTTTTAAATGGATATTAGAATAGGAATAGTTGTTATTATTTTTGATAATTCTTTTTGGGTGTTTTTTTTTAGAATAGCCAATTTTTATTTTTAATGGGCAGCAAAATATCTGAGTGCCCTTTTAAGGGCAATGGCCATACAAATGCCCTTTTCAGGGCAATGGGTAGATTAGATTTTCCTGAGCTCTTGTGAGCCTACCTAGTTTTTCTCTTTATTAAAAGATATCAAGAGAACAAAGCAAATTTGATAATAGAAGTAAATTGGAAAGTTGTTTAAAATTGCATGCTCTATCTGAATCATGAAAGTTTAATTTTGACCTTACTGTCCCTTTAATGTAGTTGGATGGATGCATATACATGAAATGTTACACTATGTACAGTACACTCAATGTAAGTCTTTTTGTGATTCTTTTGAGACAATTTAAAAATCCTGATTGCGCTATGTTTTGTTATCAAACCTCAATAAATAAATAAAAAATGATATTGCTGATGAAATGAAAAACATTAGGCAGCCATTACCACTTCTAACTATATAGTACGCTTCCTATGGTTGCACCTATTTTGCTTGCATGTAAGTCAACAGAAACCCTGCAAAAATGATAGGATATGAATTGTTGACTATAGGGAACCCATTTGCATTAGTGAAACAAACAGAAACATGCATGCAACAGGTTAATAATAAAACACTATAACACATTAGGTATTTTCTTTGTAAACTTCTGTGTTGTTTTATTGTGGCTACAGAGTTTGTATTCTGCTCTATGCAATCACTCCCTTGTTTGTAGCTGGTTTAATCAATATCAGCATTTTAAAGGAAACCTATCTTCCAAAACTTCACTAGGGAGTTTGAACCAGCACAATTTTTATACAAAAGCATAAAATGTGCATAGAATTCATTAGTTCACAAATTTGTTTCTTAGTAAATATTGTCCTGTAATTGTGCATCTAATGTCACAATGCTGCAGAAAATGTTGATGCTTTATACATAAAAGATGATACTATTTTATCAATTTTTAGCTCCTGCAGTTATAATTAAGTATATATTTGGGTAGTTGGTATGGAAACATTCCTTGCTGTGATAAGTGTGGGTTGAGATATTTTTTACTTACTATTATATGTTATAGAGTGAATCATGAAATACATAGCACATTAGCCTCCTACGACCCTTTGTCCATGATTTTGTTTAATTGCTAACTCTTGTTTACATTATTAATAAAAGGAGTAAAGAGGGAGAGATTTAATAAATCTGTTATAGGTCCTTTTAAACTTCTAAAACAAAAAGGTTGTACATTTGCACAACAGTATTATAATTCTAAAACAAAAATGAATAGATATATATTAAGCCATTCAATCAAGAGAGATATGTTACAGGGTATACACTTGTGTAAGTGTTCTCATCCAATTCAGGGGAAAACACCAAGGGGCCAAATTACGGAGCTTGATGCCCCTGTTTCCGCGCGAGCCTTCAGGCTCGCTGGAAACCGTAGTTAAGAAGCAGTAGTCTAAAGACCGCTGCTCCGTAACTTGTTCACTGTTTCTATACGATCGGGCTTATTGACACCCCTTCTAGAGGCAGATTGGCCGTGAATCTGCAGGGGGCGGCATCGCACAAGCAGTTCACCAGAAATGCTTGTGCAATGATAATTGCCGACAGCGTATGTTGTCGACATTTATCGTTGCGGGGTCGGACATGATATGCTACATCGTATTATGCCCACTCGCACTTTGGTAAATTGGCCCCAGAGGCTTATACTGTATACACAAAGCTCAAGACATATGTCTATAAAGGCCCTGCTAAACATATAAAGGGTCATTAACTGCATAGTGACTTTTAACCCCTTTACTATTTCAGAGAAGAACTTGCCCAAAATACCAGAGAATGTTTCGCATTTTTGCTATCACTTCATTTAAACAGAAATAGTCTTGTTTTTTTATATACCTGTCCAGACTATATAAATATATTTTTAAGTAGTCAACCCAAGGTATTGATCTCGGCCCATTTTCATATATTCCATAGACCCATAAAAATAAATGTTAATTTTTTTCACAAACTTTGGGTTTCTCACTGAAATTATTTACTTACTGCTTGTGCAATTATGACACCAATGATTGTAAAAGCTTCACTTGGATCCCCAATTTTTAGAAATAGCGGACATATATGGCTTTGCCCTTGGTTTTTGGTAATTAGAAGTCTGCTAATTTCCACTGCGCACTGCACTTCTATTATTCCCAGCAGTGAAGGGGTTAATCAGGTAGCTTATTAATTTTAGCGATAGTGTAGAGATAACCCTCCTATCTGGCACCTACCCCCAATCCCTCCAAAACAGCTCTCTTTCCCCCCTCACCCACACTCATCCCCACCATCTTAGGTTCTGGTAGACAGTCTGCCAGTATGCAGTTTAGGGCGTTTTTTTTTATTATTATTATTATTATTGTTGAAGATAAAAATCAACGTAAGACAACTGGACCAAATTTAAAAGGTTATAATTGTACAATTAAACAGGATTACAACAAAATGACAACAAGTCATTTTACATAGTAATGGAAGTGTGGCAAGCCACCTCAGACAAGAACAGTGTCTCTTTTATAGCCCATGTGCTGTGTTTATGAACAGACCAAGAATCTTCACAGGTAAGCACCTTGTGGTCTTCTTCTTATCTTGTCCATACAGACTTTGGGTGTTGTCGCTATAGCTGAAAAGACTTATTTTGCATGCACAGCAAAAGAGCTGAACTGACAAGAAAGGACATTACTTTTAAAAGTACAAATGTCAGCTCATTATAACACATAAGGAAAATATACAGAATTAAAAAATATTTTCCCTAACATTTCTCACCCTTTTGATAATTTTATTATCACATGTATTTATATATTACCTTGCGTTTATTATCACACCATCATTACTTTGTGTCTCTCATTTGACTAACAGCCTTCCTACCTGGAAATGACCCCTTAGACAGACTGTATATCACTGAGTATACAGGGAGTGCAGAATTATTAGGCAAATGAGTATTTTGACCACATCATCCTCTTTATGCATGTTGTCTTACTCCAAGCTGTATAGGCTCGAAAGCCTACTACCAATTAAGCATATTAGGTGATGTGCATCTCTGTAATGAGAAGGGGTGTGGTCTAATGACATCAACACCCTATATCAGGTGTGCATAATTATTAGGCAACTTCCTTTTCGTTGGCAAAATGGGTCAAAAGAAGGACTTGACAGGCTCAGAAAAGTAAAAAATAGTGAGATATCTTGCAGAGGGATGCAGCACTCTTAAAATTGCAAAGCTTCTGAAGCGTGATCATCGAACAATCAAGCGTTTCATTCAAAATAGTCAACAGGGTCGCAAGAAGCATGTGGAAAAACCAAGGCGCAAAATAACTGCCCATGAACTGAGAAAAGTCAAGCGTGCAGCTGCCAAGATGCCACTTGCCACCAGTTTGGCCATATTTCAGAGCTGCAACATCACTGGAGTGCCCAAAAGCACAAGGTGTGCAATACTCAGAGACATGGCCAAGGTAAGAAAGGCTGAAAGACGACCACCACTGAACAAGACACACAAGCTGAAACCTCAAGACTGGGCCAAGAAATATCTCAAGACTGATTTTTCTAAGGTTTTATGGACTGATGAAATGAGAGTGAGTCTTGATGGGCCAGATGGATGGGCCCGTGGCTGGATTGGTAAAGGGCAGAGAGCTCCAGTCCGACTCAGACGCCAGCAAGGTGGAGGTGGAGTACTGGTTTGGGCTGGTATCATCAAAGATGAGCTTGTGGGGCCTTTTCGGGTTGAGGATGGAGTCAAGCTCAACTCCCAGTCCTACTGCCAGTTTCTGGAAGACACCTTCTTCAATCAGTGATACATGAAGAAGTCTGCATCCTTCAAGAAAAACATGATTTTCATGCAGGACAATGCTCCATCACACGCGTCCAAGTACTCCACAGCGTGGCTGGCAAGAAAGGGTATAAAAGGGTATAAAAGAAGAAAATCTAATGATATGGCCTCCTTGTTCACCTGATCTGAACCCCATTGAGAACCTGTGGTCCATCATCAAATGTGAGATTTACAAGGAGGGAAAACAGTACACCTCTCTGAACAGTGTCTGGGAGGCTGTGGTTGCTGCTGCACGCAATGTTGATGGTGAACAGATCAAAACACTGACAGAATCCATGGATGGCAGGCTTTTGAGTGTCCTTGCAAAGAAAGGTGGCTATATTGGTCACTGATTTGTTTTTGTTTTGTTTTTGAATGTCAGAAATTTATATTTGTGAATGTTATATTGGTTTCACTGGTAAAAATAAATAATTGAAATGGGTATATATTTGTTTTTTGTTAAGTTGCCTAAAAATTATGCACAGTAATAGTCACCTGCACACACAGATATCCCCCTAAAATAGCTATAACTAAAAACAAACTAAAAACTACTTCCAAAACTATTCAGCTTTGATATTAATGAGTTTTTTGGGTTCATTGAGAACATGGTTGTTGTTCAATAATAAAATTAATCCTCAAAAATACAACTTGCCTAATAATTCTGCACTCCCTGTACAGATAAGCTGCATAGACAGTGGGATGCTGAGCCTCCATTCCAGATCTGCCTACATAGTTATCATTTCCTCTAAGCATTCACACATCTTTATTGGTAACACACAAACACAAAATATGCTATCTCTATCTAAACAGATAACAACAGCAGCCAGAACTGCATCCCTTCACAGACCTAGGTCCAAATCCTGTAGTAGGCCCAAAGCTGATGATGTGCAATTGTGGGACCCCCTTGCAGAGATGAGATCTTCCACCTGTCTCCTAAAATGACTGGAGGGTCTGCAGGGGAGGCAGGTAGCTGAACTAGGTTATCAGCTGTCATCTCTGTGGCTGTTGTATCATCACCCTAAACAATCAGTGTCTTCATCTTGTTTTTTTGCTGTAACGAGAAACACAAATCATTAACAATTTCCAAACAATTAGGAACATTAGAATTATTCCTATCACTACCACTATGGGTTTTAAAAGATTTGTAAGCATATTGTTAAACCAGGTTCCAATGGATCTCATCCATGAGAATGGGTTCCATCCCTCCTTAGCTATATCTCTAGATTTTTGTTGTAACTCTTTTACTTTATTCATGTGTGCTTCTATGGGGTCATGGGAATCCTCCACCCAGGTACAACATTCTGAACCAATAATCTTACATGTCCCCCCTTCAATGGCAAGTAGGTAATCGAGAGCCATCCTATTCTGCAGAGCCACTTTTCTAACTTGGGCTAACTCTTCATTAAGGACATGTATAGAACTTGTAGTCTCATTAATAATCCCATCCATGATACTAGCATATTTGGTAATTCTATTTGCTAGCTCAATTCCCCAACCTGTCCAGGCAGGGAACCACATCCAGGCTTTATCTGCAGATGAGAATAATTCTCGCTTATACCTTGTTTCAGGACCATTGGAATAATCTTACCATCTTTCCCAGCCATAGTTGAAACCATCTCATATTGTTATATAACTGAGTTTGACAGCTGCATTCATCATTGTCTGTCTGTTCAAGACAGGCACATCTAGGGGCACACAAAGCTTTTAATGTTGAACAAAAACATAAACTGTTACAATCTGCAGTTACTGTATAACATGGTACTTCGTTAGGTTCCATATTAAATGTTAAGGTAGCATTTCTACAATCTGTTTCCCCCACATATACCTTGGGCAAACTAAATATGTGACCTTTCATATTTGCTATGTGATTAACATACATTGGCCCTAGACACATTGTAGGTGTAGAAACTATACCAACAAGTTCTAAGTATGTACCTTGATCTGAGATAGCATTATGAACAGAGTGATCTATATCTATTTGAACATCAGAGCTGTAATCTATCACATTTAAATCATTCATTGATATCGGTACATCTATTAAAGGGATTCCTTTATGATTGGCAGGAACATGAGAGCATATCCAACTGTCTGTGGCATTCAGTTGCTTGGCGGTTTGTTGGTGTAAAAGCCAGATGGAATTTGTCCATTTGTCGCCCTTCACTGGTGTATAGAGG